>NW_020838006.1:7256089-7453596 GCF_003676395.1 Aethalodelphis obliquidens
CTCTCTCTCTCCCTCTCTCTCTCTCTCGCTCTCTCTCTCTCTCTCTCTCTCTCTCTCCCTCCCCATCTCTCTCTTTAGTTAACTCTATTCCTTTAGACCTCACCTCAATGTCTGCTTGCTTAAAATAGCTTTACCCGACTTTCTGGATGAGATTTAATATCAACTTTATCGCATTTCAAAGCAACATACACCTCTTTTCACTAGCAATTAATATAATTGTAATTTTCTCTAGTTTATGTGACTGTATGTTTAACGATCATATTTCAGTGGGTTGTAAGCTGCATCAGGCCCATGTCTCTTTTGCTCATCATTTCCTAAGTTACATCCAATAGTAGGGATTCAATGAATCTTTATTATTGAATTAATGTATCATGTTTACCATAATGTTGTCTCCAACTGCTCTTACTCTCTTATGATAGAGGAGACAAATAATTTGAAAGGAGAGTGCTGTACTATCTGCACTGCAACAGAGGTCTTCCTGTGATATACAGGTGTTCTTTAGATGGGCTCAGGGACCACAGGGTCTTTAATTTCCATGATGAAAATTATAGCTTGCCTGATTAGTCTTTGTCATCACTTAATGACCAAGAAAAAGATGACGAAAGAAGGAGAATTCAGTTTGGGAGAAAATAATGACACAAAAGCAGATTTATACCACCTTCCTCCAAAAACTAACAAAATATATCAATATAAGTTTAAAATGTACCAATATTATAAAACCCCGTAGGATTCAAATTTAACTAATGAATCAGGGCAGAAGATCACATCTTTAAAAACAAAATGAAGCAAAAACACCTCAATGATAGCCCCATAAGGAAGGATGTGAATGGAGGAACTCCACTGTGGGTCAGATGTAAAGAAGCTGAAAACCCCTTTAGAAAAAAACAAACAAAAAGCATACCTGTCACTGTGGATAATTACGATGCAAAGAAGAAGGAAAAAAATCTTTAGTTTGCCATTATTTTGCCATGGCCAGGAGAAATACAGAATGAGCACAAAGAAAATTCTCCCTGATCATTAATAAAAACACATGAAAAATGCCTTTTGAAAATCTCTTTTCCAGTGATGAGTAAGCATTCCATATTTAAAACCCTAAAACATTGCCTATCTTGCCCTTTCTTTTAAGTCTGCTCTGCTGCTCTTGACAACAAAAAAGGAGATAGAAAAGTAGCATTGAAATACGGCTCGAAGATAATGGCACACATAGGGCCTAGACAAGGTGTGAAATCAGTCAAGGAAGACCACCCAAAATATATTTGAACAAACAGCAGGTCTGGGTAAAGATACACATGTGTTTTGTTATTTTCTAAGTAAAGATATTATAGACCACAATATAATGACATTGGTAAATAATATCGTAATTAGAGAATTTCAAAAATTCATCTACTTGCAAATATTTTAAAACTCTGTCTTGAACAACTTCTGAATTGCAGAGAAAACCAAAATCCCCAGTGGTCAAAATACTGAAAGCCAAGGGGCATAGGAGCCCTGTTGCTTAGCCCAGGTAGGTCAGCCTCCCATGGCAAAGAACAGGATGGAAACGTGGAAAGTCATTATGGAAAGGCAAACAAGAGATAGCTGGTCCAAGGAACAGAATAGGTGAACAGAAGTTAGAGAGTTCATTCCAAAAAGTAAGGAGACTTTTGCCTGGATACAGATAATCTTACCTGGATACAGGGAATCAGGTAGATTGTGGCAAACAGCCAGCATAGGCTACAACTACAGGTTCTTGAACAGGAAAATAAAATGTAAAAGCTAATGTCTCAGGAGTATCAGTTTGGCCATTGTGAACAGGGTAAATGGGAAACCAGGAAATATCAGTCTAGGCATGAAAAAGAAATGTAAGGATCCAGCCTAGTATGGTGGCTTTAGAAGTATAAGTAAGTGGTTTAACTACCGAATGTAAAATAGTTGGCTGGTGGGAAGCAGCAGCATAGCACAGGGAGATCAGCTCTGTGCTTTGTGATGACCTAGAGGGGTGGGATAGGAAGGATGGGAGGGAGGCTCAAGAGGGAGGGGATATGGGGACATGTGTATGCATTAGGCTGATTCGCTTTGTCGTACAACAGAAACTAACACAGCATTGTGAAGCAATTATACTCCAGTAAAGATGTATTTAAAAAAAAAAAAAGAAGTAAGTGGTTTACACTGCTATGATCACCTTTATCCAAGTATCTTTCAGCAACCTCACATTCCAATCTTGGGACATTATTTTTCCCTAGAAGACTTTTAAAGGGTAAGAGTCACTTTAAGGATGTAGATACAGATTGCCAAATTACCCTTCAGGATGCTTGAATTGATTTATACTCCTCACGATTAGGTATGAAATTGTCAGTTTCCCCATTATCATCACTCGTTTTCTTTTGCAATCTCATAGGCCACTGAGAAGTTCCTTTCAATTACCTTAGAATGCCCTATGAACACCTCTGTCACCACAGTAACCATATTTTTAATCTCTTTCTGTGTCTGTGCTAGGACTTCAAGTGCCTTTCGCTTCAGTGTTTCTGTTGTCTTTCTAATTTTCTCACATTTTTTTTTCAACGTGGGATCTCTGAGAATAAAATTGAAGAGAATGTCTCAGAGGAGGGTGATTAAATAGATATTCTTAGGACCAAGTGAAAGAAGAGCAAGAAGCAAAGAATACAATGGAGAGTTAAACATTGACAAAATAATGAAGATCTAATTAAAGAACACAGTCATATGAACAGAGGCAAATGTCTTCCATTCTTGTAGAGAAATAAACAGAAATACGGCAATTTAAAAGTTAAGATCATTTGACATCATAACCAGAAAATAATCTTAATAGTCATATTATTAAATGGTTACTTTACTTATAATTAATAAATGTGCTACATTTTAAATAAAATTGTAACATCTGAATTATTAGGCTGTTCAATTAACATGTAATATAGAATTTAATTAAACTTCTTTATTAAAGTTTTGCCTTCATGAAAAAATAAAAATAGGGAAGGAATTTATTTATTTATTTATTTATTATTATTATTTTTAACATCTTTCTTGGAGTATAATTGCTTTACAGTGGTGTGTTAGTTTCTGCTTTATAACAAAATGAATCAGTTATACATATACATATGTTCCCTTATCTCTTCCCTCTTGCATCTCCCTCCCTCCCACCCTTCCTATCCCAGCCCTCTAGGTGGTCACAAAGCACCGAGCTGAACTCCCTGTGCTATGCGGCTGCTTCCAACTAGCTATCTGTTTTACCTTTGGTAGTGTATATATGTCCATGCCACTCTCTCACGTTGTCACAACTTACCCTTCCTCCTCCCCTTATCCTCAAGTCCATTCTCTAGTAGGTCTGTGTCTTTATTTCCGTCTTACCCCTAGGTTCTTCATGACTTTTTTTTTCTTAGATTCCATATATATGTGTTAGCATACGGTATTTGTCTTTCTCTTTCTGACTTACTTCACTCAGTATGACAGACTCTTAGGTCCATCCACCTAACTACAAATAACTCAATTTCGTTTCTTTTTATGGCTGAGTAATATTCCATTGTATATATGTGCCACATCTTCTTTATCCATTCATCCGATGATAGACACTTAGGTTGCTTCCATCTCCAGGCTATTCTAAATACAGCTGTAGTGAACATTTTGGTATATGACTCTTTTTGAATTATGGTTTTCTCAGGGTATATGCCCAGTAGTGGGATTGCTGGGTCATATGGTACTTCTATTTGTATTTTTTAAGGAACCTCCATACTCTTCTCCATAGTGGGTGTACCAATTCACATTCCCACCAGCAGTGCAAGAGTGTTCCCTTTTCTCCACACCCTCTCCAGCATTTATTGTTTCTAGATTTTTTGATGATGGCCATTCTGACTGGTGTGAGATGATATCTGATTGTAGTTTTAATTTGCAATTCTCTAATAATTAATGATGTTGAGCATTCTTTCATGTGTTTGTTGGCAATCTGTATATCTTCTTTGGAGAAATGTCTGTTTAGTTCTTCTGCCCATTTTTGGATTCGGTTGTTTGTTTTTTTGTTATTGAGCTGCATGAGCTGCTTGTAAATTTTGGAGATTAATCCTTTGTCAGTTGCTTCATTTGCAAATATTTTCTCCCATTCTGAGGGTTGTCTTTTGGTCTTCCTTATGGTTTCCTTTGCTGTGCAAAAGCTTTTAAGTTTCATTAGGTCCATTTGTTTATTTTTGTTTTTATTTCCATTTCTCTAGGAGGTGGGTCAAAAAGGATCTTGCTGTGATTTATATCACAGAGGGTTCTGCCTACGTTTTCCTCTAAGAGTTTGATAGTTTCTGGCCTTACATTTAGGTCTTTAATCCATTTTGAGTTTATATTTGTGTATGGTGTTAGGGAATGTTCTAATCTCATACTTTTACATATACCTGTCCAGTTTTCCCAGCACCACTTATTGAAAAGGCTGTCCTTTCTCCACTGTACATTCCTGCCTCCTTTATCAAAGATAAGGTGACCATATGTGCGTGGGTTTATCTCTGGGCTTTCTATCCTGTTCCATTATTCTTTCTGTTTTTGTGCCAGTACCATACTATCTTGATTACTGTAGCTTTGTAGTATAGTCTAAAGTCAGGGAGCCTGATTCCTCCAGCTCCATTTTTCGTTCTCAAGATTGCTTTGGCTATTCGGGGTCTTTTGTGTTTCCATACAAATTGTGAAATTTTTTTTCTGGTTCTGTGAAAAATGCCAGTGGTAGTTTGATAGGGATTGCATTGTATCTCTAGACTGCTATGGGTAGTAGAGTGATTTTCACAATGTTGATTCTCCCAATCCAAGAACATGGTATATCTCTCCAGCTATTTGTATCATCTTTAATTTCTTTCATCAGTGTCTTATAATTTTCTACATACAGGTCTTTTGTCTCCTTAGGTAGGTTTACTCCTAGATATTTTATTCTTTTTGTTGCAGTGGTAAATGGGAGTGTTTTCTTAATTTGACTTTCAAATTTTTCATCATTAGTGTATAGGAATGCGAGAGATTTCTGTGCATTAAGTTTGTATCCTGCTACTTTACCAAATTCATTGATTAGCTCTAGTAGTTTTCTGGTACCATCTTTAGGATTCTCTATGTATACTATCATGTCATCTGCAAACAGTGACAGCTTTACTTCTTCTTTTCCGATTTGGATTCCTTTTATTTCATTATCTTCTCTGATTGCTGTGGGTAAAACTTCCAAAACTATGTTGAATAAGAGTGGTGAGAGTGGGCAACCTTGTCTTGTTACTGAACTTAGTGGAAATGCTTTCAGTTTTTCACCATTGAGGATGATATTGGCTGTGGGTTTGTCATACATGGCCTTTATTATGTTGAGGAAAGTTCCCTCTATGCCTACTTTCTTCAGCGTTTTTTTAATCATAAATGGGTGTTGAATTTTGTCGAAAGCTTTCTCTGCATCTATTGAAATGATCATATGGTTTCTCTCCTTCAATTTGTTAATATGTGTATCACGTTGATTGATTTCCATATATTGAAGAATCCTTGCATTCCCGGAATAAACCCCACTTGATCATGGTGTATGATCCTTTTAATGTGCTGTTGGATTCTGTTTGCTAGTATTTTGTTGAGGATTTTTGCATATATGTTCATCAGTGTTATTGGCCTGTAGTTTTCTTTCTTTGTGACATCCTTGTCTGGTTTTGGTATCAGCGTGATGGTGGCCTCGTAGAATGAGTTTTGGAGTGTTCCTCCCTCTGCTATATTTTGGAAGAGTTTGAGAAGGATAGGTGTTAGCTCTTCTCTAAATGTTTCATTGAATTTGCCTGTGAAGCCATCTGGTCCTGGGCTTTTGTTTGTTGGAAGATTTTTAATCACAGTTTCAATTTCAGTGCTTGTGATTGGTCTGGTCATATTTTCTATTTCTTCCTGATTCAGTCTTGGCAGGTTGTGCATTTCTAAGAATTTGTCCATTTCTTCCAGGTTGTCCATTTTATTGGCATAGAGTTGCTTGTAGTAATCTCTCATGATCTTTTGTATTTCTGCAGTGTCAGTTGTTACTTTTCCTTTTTCATTTCTAATTCTGTTGATTTGAGTCTTCTCCCTTTTTTTCTTGATGAGTCTCGCTAATGGTTTATCAATTTTATCTTCTCAAAGAACCAGCTTTTAGTTTTATTGAGCTTTGCTATCATTTTCTTCCTGTCTTTTTCATTTATTTCTGATCTGATCTTCATGATTTCTTTCCTTCTGCTAACTTTGGGTTTTTTTTGTTCTTCTTTCTCTAATTGCTTTAGATGCAAGGTTAGCTTGTTTATTCGAGATGTTTCCTGTTTCTTAAGGTAGGATTGTATTGCTATAAACTTCCCTCTTAGAACTGCTTTTGCTGCATCCCATAGGTTTTGGGTCGTTGTGTCCCCATTGTCATTTGTTTCTAGGTATTTTTTGATTTCCTCTTTGATTTCTTCAGCGATCACTTCGTTATTAAGTAGTGTATTGTTTAGCCTCCATGTGTTTGTATTTTTTACAGATCTTTTCCTGTAATTGATATCTAGTCTCATAGCGTTGTGGTCAGAAAAGATACTTGATATGATTTCAATTTTCTTAAATTTACCAAGGCTTGATTTGTGACCCAGGATATGATCTATCCTGGAGAATGTTCCATGAGCACTAGAGAAAAATGTGTATTCTGTTGTTTTTGGATGGAATGTCCTATAAATATCAGTTAAGTCCATCTTGTTTAATGTATCATTTAAAGCTTGTGTTTCCTTATTTATTTTCATTTTGGATGATCTGTCCATTGGTGATAGTGGGGTGTTAAAGTCCCCTACTATGAATGTGTTCCTGTCGATTCCCCCTTTTATGGCTGTTAGTATTTGCCTTATGTATTGAGGTGCTCCTATGTTGGGTGCATAAATATTTACAGTTGTTATATCTTCTTCTTGGATCGATCCCTTGATCATTATGTAGTGTCCTTCTTTGTCTCTTTTAATAGTCCTTATTTTAAAGCCTATTTTGTCTGATATGAGAATTGCTACTCCAGCTTTCTTTTGGTTTCCATTTGTATGGAATATCTTTTTCCATCCCCTGACTTTCAGTTTGTATGTGTCCCTAGGTCTGGAGTGTGTCTCTTGTAGACAGCATTTATATGGGTATCATTTTGGTATCCATTCAGCCAGTCTGTGTCTTTTGGTGGGAGCATTTAATCCATTTACATTTAAGGTAATTATCGATACGTATGTTCCTATTCCCATTTTCGTAACTGTTTTGTGTTTGATATTGTAGGCCTTTTCCTCCTCTTGTGTTTCTTGCCTACAGAAGTTCCTTTAGCATTTGTTATAAAGCTGGTTTGGTGGTGCTGAACTCTCTCCGCTTTTGCTTGTCTGTAAAGGTGTTAATTTCTCCATCAAATCTGAATGAGATCCTTGCCAGGTAGAGTAATCTTGGTTGTAGGTTTTTCTCCTTCATCACTTTAAATATGTCCTGCCAGTCCCTTCTGGCTTGCAGAGATTCTGCTGAAAGATCAACTGTTAACCTTATGGGGATTCCCTTGTGTGTTATTGTTGTTATTCCCTTGCTGCTTTTAATATGTTTTCTTTTCATTTAATATTTGATAGTTTGATTACTATGTGTCTTGGCATGTTTCTCCTTGGATTTATCCTGTATGGGACTCTCTCTGTGCTTCCTGGACTTTATTAACTATTTCCTTTCCCATATTAGGGAAGTTTTCAACTATAATATTTTCATATATTTTCTCAGTCCCTTTCTTTTTCTCTTCTTCTTCTGGGACACCTATAATTCGAATGTTGGTGCATTTAATGTTGTCCCAGAGGTCTCTGAGACTTTCCTCAGTTCTTTTCAATCTTTTTTCTTTATTCTGTTCTGCAGTCGTTATTTCCACTATTTTATCTTCCAGGTCACTTATCCGTCTTCTGCCTCAGTTTTTCTTCTATTGATCCCTTCTAGAGTATTTTTAATTTCATTTATTGTGTTGTTCATCGTTGCTTGTTTCCTCTTTAGTTTTTCTAGGTCCTTGTTAAACGTTTCCTGCATTTTCTCTATACTGTTTTCAAGATTTTGGATTTTCTTTACTATCATTATTCTGAATTCTTTTTCAGGTAGACTGCCTATTTCCTCTTCATTTGTTAGGTCTGGTGGATTTTTATCTTGCTCCTTCATCTGCTGTGTGTTTTTCTGTGTTCTCATTTTGCTTATCTTACTGTGTTTGGGGTCTCCTTTTTGCAGGCTGCAGGTTTGTAGTTCCCGTTGTTTTTGGTGTCTGTCTCCAGCGGCTATATTTGGTTCAGTGGGTTGTGTAGGCTTTCTTGTGGAGGGGACTAGTGCCTGTGTTGTGGTGGATGAGGCTGGATCTTGTCTTTCTGGTGGGCAGGTCCATGTCTGGTGGTGTGTTTTAGGGTGTCTGTGGACTTACTATGATTTTAGGCAGCCTTTCTGCTAATGGGTGGGGTTGTTTTCCTATCTTGCTAGTTGTTTGGCATAGGGTGTCCAGCCCTGTAGCTTGCTGGTCATTGAGTGAAGCTGGGTGTTGGTGTTGAGATGGAGATCTCTGGGAGATTTTCACCGTTTGATAATGCGTGAATCTGGGAGGTCTCTTGTGGACCAGTGTCCTGAAGTTGGCTCTCCCACCTCAGAGGCACAGCACTGACTCCTGGCTGCAGCACCAAGAGGCTTTCATCCACACGGCTCAGAATAAAAGGGAGAAAAAGTAGAAAGAAAGAGAGAGAGAGGGAGAGGGAGGGAGGGAGGGAGGAAGGAAGGAAGGAAGGAAGAAAGAGAGAGAGAAAGGGAGAAAGAAAGAAAGGGAGAGAGAGAGAGAGGGAGGGAGGGAGGAAGAAAGAGGATAAAATAAAATAAAATAAAGTAAGATAAAATAAAAAAGTTATTAAAATAAAAAATAGGGCTTCCCTGGTGGCGCAGTGATTGAGAGTCCACCTGCCCATGCAGGGGTCACGGGTTCGTGCCCCGGTCCGAGAAGATCCCACATGCCGCGGAGCAGCTGGGCCCGTGGGCTGTGGCCCCTGGGTCTGCGTGTCCGGAGCCTGTGCTCCGCAACGGGAGAGGCCACAACAGTGAGAGGCCCGCATTCCTGAAATAAATAAATAATAATTATTAAGAAAAAAAATTTTTTTATGTAAAACAAAAACGGATGGACAGAACCCTAGGACAAATGGTGAAAGCAAAGTTATACAGACAAAATCTCACACAGAAGCATACACATACACACTCACAAAAAGAGGAAAAGGGGAAAAAATAATATATCTTGCTCTCAAAGTCCACCTCCTCAATTTGGGATGATTCGTTGTCTATTCAGGTATTCCACAGATGCAGGGTACATCAAGTTGATTGTAGAGATTTAATCCACTGCTCCTGAGGCTGCTGGGAGAGATTTCCCTTTCTCTTCTTTGATTGCACTGCTTCCGGGGTTCAGCTTTGGATTTGGCCCCACCTCTGCGTTTAGGTCGCCGGAGGGCATCTGTTCTTCGCTCAGACTGGACGGGGTTAAAGGAGCAGCTGATTCGGTGGCTCTGGCTCACTCAGGCTGGGGCGAGGGAGGAGCACGGATGCGGGGTGAGCCTGCGGCGGCAGCGGCCGGCGTTGCACCAGCCAGAGGCGCTCCGCGCATTCTCCCGGGGAAGTTGTCCCTGGATCATGGGACCCTGGCAGTGGCAGGCTGCACAGGCTCCCAGGAGGGGAGGTGTGGATAGTGACTTGTGCTTGCACACAGGCTTCTTGGTGGCGGCAACAGCAGCCTTAGCGTCTCATGCCCGTCTCTGGGATCTGCACTGGTAGCCGCGGCTCACGCCCGTCTCTGGAGCCCCCTTTAAGCAGTGCTCTTAATCCCCTCTCTTCGCGCACCAGGAAACAAAGAGGGAAGAAAAAGTCTCTTGCCTCTTTGGCAGGTCCAGACTTTTTCCCGGACTCCCTCCCGGCTAGCCGTGGTGCACTAACCCCCTGCAGGCTGTGTTCACGCCGCCAACCCCAGTCCTCTCCCTGTGCTCCGACCGAAGCCCGAGCCTCAGCTCCCAGCCCCGCCCACTCCGGCGGGTGAGCAGACAAGCCTCTCGTGCTGGTGAGTGCCAGTCGGCCCTGATCCTCTGTGCGGGAATCTCCCCACTTTGCCCTCCACACCCCTGTTGCTGTGCTCTCCTCCGCGGCACCGAAGTTTCCCCCCTCCGCCACCCGCAGTCTCCGCCCGCGAAGGGGCTTCCTAGTGTGTGGAAACCTTTCCTCCTTCACAGCTCCCTCCCACCGGTGCGGTCCCGTCCCTATTCTTTTGTCTCTGTTCATTCTTTTTTCTTTTGCCCTACCCAGGTACGTGGGGAGTTTCTTCCCTTTTGGGAGGTCTGAGGTCTTCTGCCAGCGTTCAGTGGGTGTTCTGTAGGAGTTGTTCCACGTGTAGATGTATTTCTGGTGTATCTGTGGGGAGGAAGGTGATCTCTGCGTCTTATTCTTCCGCCAACTTCCCCCTGTCCCGGGAATGAATTTATTAATGAAGACAAATGAGATGGGATTTGCTTATACAGATCCAATGTTTCCCTAAGATCAGAAACCTTCAGTTCATTCCACTTGTACATCACCTTCATTCACACTCAGGACAGGTAGTAAAGCCCTCTATAGGAAAAAACTTATTGCGGTAGTTATATACTGAATCATAGACATTAGTCTGCAGGCTACAAAAGTAGAATCTTATTGACTTGGATTTTCTTCCTTGGAAAAAAACAAGCAATTAAAATGGAATTGTACGTGTGTGTGTTCATCAGCCAAAGACCTTGCAACAGGTAGGGAGTGAATACACCTGGGAGGGGTGCCGACTGTGGTTTCTGTGCCCAGGTACTCAAATATGCATAAGAAACTAACTTAGACCGGAAGTATCACAACCAGACGTTCAGTGGTGAAGCGACATCGTTTATCTCTGTGAATTGTTGTTGAGAGTGTCCAGGATTCTGGATCTAGCTGCTCTTACTTTTGCCACCTTTTGCAAGGGTCTCATGTAACCCTTGCCCTTCATAACCAGCTGCCTGATTCCTCAACTGCTCTTTTAAGCAGGAATGATAATATTCACCTCCTCTCCCCGACAAGAGGAAAGGACCTTCATTTTGGTACCTGCTTATCTCAACATCAATTTCCTGTTGGTTTCTCAGTGCACTGACCTGAGTTTATCTGCTCTTTATCCAGTACCACTCATTCTGTTGAGCATTCTTATTCCTGATTGAAAGACTGTAGCTGTGGTAACCAAGGAGAGTCAAGTTTGAACTTCTAACACAAACACCCACTGGTACAAGCCTGCTCCACACACCCCTTCTCCAGCCTCCCCTGCCCCACTCCCTTTTCCAACTTTCCTATTTCCATCAAAGGATCTTCCGTTCCTTTGTTTGCATACATTGCAAACAGTAGAATTGGAGGATTAAACACTCTAGAACAGGAAGAGACATTGGAAAACACCTGAATTCTACATTGGAAACTGATTTTGTTTTGACTGCAAAATTCCTTCGGTTGGTACTGGTTGTTGAGAACCTAGTTGATAAGGATAATGAGGCCTCATTTGTACCCAGTTGGAAAGCTCCATGATTGATTAACGATGTCCGGTTCAGTCACGGGACTACAGTGTGAGGTCGACTGTACTAGGAATGACACACTCTGGTTATAGTCCATTGGCCTTCTTTTTATCAGGTCAAGGTTCTAAAGTTCTAAGAGTTTAAATAACTGGCTTTCTATCACACAGCTAGTGGATCTCACTGCTGGAGAGAGAAACCAGATATTCTGAGTCCTAGGAACACAGTGTTCAGGTATCAAAGGAAATCTAATTCTAAGAGTCACATTATCTTTACTTCATCCATACTGTAGCAAATCGCATTCACAATTCCTTCAAACTTTCCCTTCTTTAGTTTTATCCTTTCCAGCCCTTGAGTATAGTCTTTTCTTCTCACACAAACATTATGTCAAGCTCCTGGTAATTGTTTTTTTTGGTCTTTCACTGACTGCTGCTCCAGTCAATCCTGTTCTTAGCACTAGATAAATCTCTTTAATATACTATTATCATAATCTTAATCTCTAACTTTAAAAACAATCAACAACATAAATATTTCAAAGATAAAATTAATCCCTCCAACTACATTTTAAACTTTTTTATGTCAGACTATCACTTGGGAAAATGTATCTCCTACTGTGATCCAATAGGTAACATATTCACCGGCTAGTTTGGTTTTGTCGTATGTCTGAAGATGGCATCATAATTTCTACCCAAGTAAATCCTTCACCTGTTTTCTCTACCCAGTTGTTGTCAACTGCTCCTGTACCTCTTTCCAGTAGCTCTTTCCTACCTCACAATACAAACATCCACACACATAGATTCCCAGTTTACTTTTACCCAACAGAAATCTCACCAGTGCTACAGGGGTCAGCTGAAATAACTCAAAGCCCAAAGCATTACATGAGGACCTTGGCGTATGAGGGGCCATAAAGAATGTTGTCTCAGATCTATACTGTACATAGTATGAAACCCAATAAATATGTTTCTGATAATGATGTCAATATAAAAAATTGTAGTTACTCAGTTTGGCCATAATTTTATTAGCTTGAAGTGTATCTACATACTGATTTTTCTCCCAAAATAGACCCTTTAGAATCCCTAGACAGTTCTTTTCATTACTTTTCTGAAATTGATCAATTTCATCCCTGGCTTATTTGACAGTCGACAATGAAATTGAATTGCTTTTCAACAAGTAAATGGGTTCCCACTCCTTTTCCTAGTTGAAAGAAAATACTTATTTGCAGCACAAATAAACAACACACCTGTCCACTTCTACAATACAAAAATTATTTGAAGAATTCACTCAACTGGAAAATATATTGGGGTAAGAAACTACACACAAGTCAAGAAAGACGTTAGGGTAAAAAAGAAATCTAACAGTGTCTGTATCTATTTATTCCTTGTATGGGGGACAGCTGTGGCGCCAAAAATTCCAGTTATTTTGGGCATCTCTTCACCATAATCCTGGGTGGGGTGAGGTTGGGGGGAATGGAGAAGGGGAGGAAAAAGTCTAAACAGATATACTATGATTTTTTTTTCTTTTAATGTTATTTGGTATCTTTAAAAATTTTGATTAATTTTTTTAAAATTAGAGAATACTGTTAATAATGGTTAAGTTCTAGATACATGTAATCCCACAGAATCCTATAGTTTATCTGTATCCCCTAAAGTTCATGCACGATGTCACTTTCAGCCTTTAGGAAGCATATTTTTGCATATGCTTCCATGGGTCCTATCATGGAATCTGCATCATTGCCTTCTACTCTGTGCTCAGCTCATAGCACTCTCTTCTGAGGAGACCATTCTACTGAGGTGGCTTTCTGGGATATAGCCCTCTGCCCGTGGTCACCTTGTTCTCTGTGCCTAGCAAGATCAACTCTAGGTTTTTATTTTTCTGAGAGTTCTGTGTTTTACTCTAGAATCCAGCTCTCTGTGATCTACTTGCTATTACCCCAAGAGTTATCCTCCTGAGGTGATTTTTGAGTTCTGTTCTTCTATGGCAGACATAGGTTTGGAAATGAGTTATCAGTTTAGGAATTCCAACTTTAGGACTCTATTTATGTTTTCAAAATGGACACTGCTTTACGTGATCATCATCAAAATAATGCACGGTCTTTAAACAAACAAATAAAATGCAATAAGTAGGACATGAAGTATGAAGTGAAAATGTATCTTTCCAACTCATCATCTTCTGTAAACAGTTATTTAGAATTAACCACTGTTAACAAGTTGACTGATATACCTTAAGATATTAAAAATACATGTATGTGTATGCATATACATATATATGAACATATATGTATAATATATATTCATATTAATATATTTAAAGTCTAACCATGTAGCAACATATATAAGTATAGTCTTTTGGAAATGTCTTCCTTTGTTTAACTCTAAATATCTTTAATTTAAATTTTAATATTTATATGCCAGTATATACAGATCTACATTTCTTTCTCTTTTTTTTTTTAACTGCAACAGGTTATATGAATGTACCGTGTTTTATTTTATTTTTCTTCTTAGTAAAAAATACCTACCCTTCTCCTCAGAACACACAGAAGCAACAAGAGAGTGGAGTGAAATATTGAAAGTGTTGAAAGAAAAGAATCCACCAAGTATAAAAATAGTCTACAATTACAAAAATTTTGAAATACTATTGAGGATATAGTCATAGACATATGAAAGATGAAATGTAAGAACACACTATATACACCATGCCATGCTAATACATTTGAAAATCAAGATGAAATGCCTTGTTTTTAGGAGATTATATATCTGAGATGTCAGATTCATGCTGTGCATGTCTCTATAATGTTATTTCATTAAAATACACATACTTTATTTACAAAGATAAATTTCATATGGACATCTGTTTCCTGGATAATTTTTTATAAATGAGTGGGAAAAAAAACCACATTGCTTTAAAATGTCCCTTCTGAAATAGGTAATGCATTACAGGAAACACATTTGAATTTTTAGAAAATAAAGATTATTGCTGAAATTATGAATCTTAAGAAGTTTAAAAATCATCTTTCTTTGCTGGTCCTTAGTGATTAAGAGTTCCAATTGATACTATTTATTTACTCAAGAAGTACACACAGCTGGGATACACAAATAGAATCTACTGGAAACAACAGGAGATGTTGGATTCATGCTGTGCGTGTCTCTAAAATGTTATTTCATTAAAATACACACACTTTATTTGCAAAGGTAAATTTGCAGTGATGATTAGTTGCAAATAAAGTCCTCAGCCCAGATAGTTTTATGGATGAAGTCTGTAACACCTTCAGAGAATGATAATTCCAAAGGCAACATTAAGTTCTAGAACATAGAAAAATGCCTGCTTTCCCATTAATATTATACTGCTAGCATAACCCTAAAATTAAATTAGATTAGAAAAATAGCCTAACAGGAAATGTGAAGATCAATCTCAACTAGAATATTCATATAAATAAGGTTTAACTACGTACTGTTAATAAGTAGTATTTTGAAAGAAGTCAAAAGTTGTTTGATATGGGCTTCCCTGGTGGCGCAGTGGTTGAGAGTCCACCTGCCGATGCAGGGGACACAGGTTCATGCCCTGGTCCGGGAAGATCCCACACACCGTGGAGCGGCTGGGCCCTTGAGCCGTGGCCGCTGGGCCTGCGCGTCCAGAGCCTGTGCTCCGCAATGGGAGAGGCCACAACAGTGAGAGGCCCACGTACCGCAAAAAAAAAAAAGTTGTTTGACATGAGAAAACCTAATATAACTCATTGTATTAATTTTTTTAAAGGAATCTTCTCATTAGTTTTTTTAAGAGGACATTTGATAACATTTGACACACATTTTTGACAGAAAATCACTACAGCTGTTAAAAATATTCTTTCTGGTAATATCCCATCAAAATTTTTATCACATGTTGGCTCCTCTTTCATGTATTTTCCATCTTAAGTTACTTTATTGTAATGATCTAGTTACATATTTGTCCTTAATACTAGATTATATCTTATTTCTGTGTGTGTGTGTGTGTGTATAATTTTGTGTAGTATCCAATACATATCAAAGGTGTAAATATGTGTTGAATGAGTGAATGAAAGAATTAATTGTGTAGCTTCACCAGGCCATTTGCTTTTTGCACATCAACATGGTGCCATGTCAGGAAAGAATTTATGAGCCATCAGTTCATAATCACTTACGATGCCCATACTGTATGTCAGGCACGAAACTCTTTGAGGACACATATGAATAAATCATAGGCCTTGCCCTTGAGGAGCCCACAGTCTAAGAAAAGATAACAGGTCTATAATGACATCCATAGTGGATTTGCTTCAAGAGGAAAATTATTTTCTATTACAGCAGTCACTTGCACTAGCAGTGAAGTCCTGTCTTAATTTAAATCCTCAGCAGAATACCCATCACATAAATGACAACTTGAGGAAGTACTTCACTCTGGAGTGTATGCCCTAAGCCCAGTTCAGTGGATGATAGTGGATTGATTCTCACATCAAAAAGAACACAGAGCTATACATACTTAACCTTTGGAACCAGCTACTTCTGGAAAAATAATAAGCAAGTCTTAGGAGAGGAAAAGAGTTGCTTGAAATTCTGCAGTTTTTTTTAATCTTGTGAATCATGGGATATGAATCAATAAATAACAGTAACATCAAGAGGTGCAATTACATTTTCTATCCACTTAAAAACACTGAGAAGAAGTCCTTGGTTCCAACAGCTTTCTTCCTTTAAAGTAATAACAGACTAAATCTTTACTTCAGAACTAGGGCATGAGTCTGGGTCTGGGTTAGTGTCCTTTCACTGAGTTAGAAATAGTCTAACAAAAATAAATTGAAAAATAAGTCTATGTCAAGGGATTCTTTCCTCAAACTTTCTCAAATTAGAAACATGTACACCTTTAAAGCTATGTCTTAAATAGCTCCAAAAAGTGGATATTTGTGCAAAAATTTTAGACAGAGTTGGACTCCTAGAGGTCAACGGACTCATTTCTAGTGAGGAAAAAGTCGCTTACCTAAAGCAATGTGGCTAATTTTTTGGTATTATTGTATTATGATTCTGACCTAAGTACCAAAAACTCTGCTAAGAATTTAACTGAATATGGTAACAATATCAATAACGTTTTTTTCTTTCTGTAGTTAAGCAATTTCCTCCAAGCCAGAGGTATTTTATTTCCTCAGTTTAGAATAATTGGGTCCTTTCTCCTGATTGATTTGATTAAAAAGGTAATGAGATTTACCCTCATGGAACAGGTCCCATCATACTGTTCAGTTTTAGGTGTAAAATAATACGCCTAAGTATCCAAATGGAAAGTGTTCAAATGGAGGTGTGCTCAGAGTTCAACAATATATGTTTCCTTCTTTTTTAAAGAAATTGTTCTTTCGCTTAATACCTGGATTGTTAAACTGAGAGTTTTGATGGAGGGTTTGAAAGTAGTATAAATCCCGAGACCCATGGATCATAGGAACTAAGGAGAAAGGGAGGATTCATCAGCAGATTAAGTGGAATAGGTTGGAATAATAAACAAACATAGGTAAAATTACATCAGTGACTGATGAAAACTTTGTCTAGATTATTGGAGATGAGATCAGGGCAGATACAACGGGAAATATGCTGCAGCGGCTGCAGGCTTTTTATAGAGATACGATATTCAGGTACACTGATTCTCTCTGACTCAAACCTCCTTTATCTCATTTACTGCTCTTTTTCAGCCATAATGAGCAACCAGACCTAGAATTTTTAGGTTCATTCATCAAGCAGAGAGAATCCTAAATGGATGCTCGCTGGGTAAATGACCCCTTTAAAGAGATATAAACAGATGATGGCAGCAACCTCACTCCAGTGGAGAGAGAAAGTGAGCACCAGTGTACCCTAGGCTTCCTCCTCCTCCCTGCCCCATGGATCAGAGGTTTTGGCTGGAGCAAACCATGTGACTCAGAAACTAGCTCGCTGTCCATGTCTCTCCTGCGTTTTGATTGTAAAATAAAATTCAGATACAGAAAACCAGACAAAACAAACCACTAGCTGGCTGAGTTATTATAAAGCCAACAATCTTCTACCAGACAGCACTGAGATCAAACAACAGAACCTTTGCAGGCTAATACAGAAGGTCCTTTCCTCCCTCCAAATGTAACCTTTCTCTTGATGTTCACTGCAGCCTTGCTTGTAACAGCATAATAAACAAACAAACATGCTTAAAAGGGAAATAATTCATAAAGTAAGGTAAAGACATTCAGTGGAATACTATGCAGCAGTTATAAAGATTGGGGCTGAATCATTCATTAAATTGTTTATTTGTGAATGCACAGACACAGTCCTAGCTTCTGGGGATATGAGAGTGAACAAAATAAATAATACTCATGTCCTTTTAGAGGTGACATTTGAATGAGGGAGACAGACAATAACAGACAAGCAAAATAGTAAGCAGCACATCTGTAATTAATGGGAATACTTTGAGAACAAGAGATGGAGAAAGATGTCGTCCACAGAAGGGCTTTTGGAGGCATGAACCTTTGAGCAGAGAGCAAAGTAAGTATGGGGAAGAAGATCCCAGTCAGAACAAAGAGCATGGTAAATGGAATTTTTGAACAAAAGCAAGGCTAGAGTGAAAGGATATCAGGAGATAAATTCAAGGGAAGAAAATTACAGATCCTGGAGGGGCTCAGAAGCCGTGGAAAGAAGTTTGGATTTTATTTTAATTGCATTGGGAAACCATTGGAGGATTTTGATCAAGGAAGTGACCATCAAATTTATGTGCCTAAAGATCATGTTGGCAGTGAGGAGGAGTAATATTTAGGGGGCCTCTTGCCTCAAGTTTGGAGAAAGATGATGGCAGAAAGAAAGTTCTGTTTAAAATTACATCGAAAGGTCTCCGAGACATATTGTTGGTTAAAAAAAAAGCAAAACATTCCTAATGTGCGACCTTAGTTATGTCAAAATAGCAAAATCAGTACTTTTAAACCACACAATATAAGCTGTGTATGTGTGACTGTGTGTAAATGCTTATTTAGAAAGCTCTCAAGAGAATCGTAGAAGGCAGCACAGCAAACAGAGAAGAGAAATAATTCTGGAAACAGAGTGGGTTTGGCTGTGGGTGGGGATGAACTACTTTTGAATGATTTATTTTTATTTTTGCAACAATAATGTATTCATTTGTTGATTGCCTATCATATACGAATTATAAGAATGATACAGCCGAATCAAGCAGTTGGGATATTGCTAAAATAAAAATCATGAAGATTTTTAACTGCTACCTTCAAAAAGAGATATTTTAGAGAATCGGTGATTCTAGAAGCGTGAACTAAATCTCATAATTTTACGTTTACAAATTTACTGTCAAATTATTTTACCACAATATTAATTTTGGAAAAATTAGATATACATTTACATGAAAGATGAGTAGGATGTTGAGAAGGTGTGAGAACGGGTACAGATTTATGACAGTTCATGCAGAAATTTTGATCTAGAACTGCTGATGGAGAATAAGCAGAGAGGAAACCTAGTTTTCAAAGCACAGGATTTGGAACATTTTGTTGCAAAAATAAAAATAAATCATTCAGTCCTGACATGGAACCCACGCTCCTCTGTTTTCTGAGGGATTGATGCAGGACAGGTCACTTAATCTCTCTAAACTTCCATCTCCTCTCTGCTAAAATATGGCTAATCATTTCTACCTTGTAAGTTTATGATAAGAATAGCAGAAGGAAGAGAGAGGAGGAGAGGGAGAGAGAGAGAGATAGAGAGAGAGAGAGAGAGAATGTTATTTAAAATTACAACTGATATCAGCAGCTTCTACCACATAAGGGCGTATCATTTCCCTCTGGAGCAGGTAACCTTTTGTTTAGCAAAATAAAATGATGGGACATTTGGCTGTGGCAGTATCTTCCTCAAGGCATTGTAAGAAAGAAAGTTTGTGAAATAAAGAGGATTAAATTGCCCTGCAAAATAAGTAAGAATTTCCAAGTTTCCAGGACTGGAGAGAAGCCCACTAGGAGGAGTAGGGTGGGGCCCCTGAGGGCTCTCAGCCAGGGAGAGTAACTCAGGGCCTTCTTTAAAAAGTGGCCTAATAATAACCAGTTTGTAATCTATTTGCTGTGCTTCTATTGCCATGTGACACCCTAATTCCCATTATCCACGAATCTCAGTAAAGGACTGCTCCAGAAAAGAGCTTCTACTCTTGGGACTCTGGTGAATGAATGCTGGAAAGATGTCTCTTCTGGGGGATTAAATAGTAACCAACATGTAAGATTCCAGAAGAAACTTCAGAAAACTTATGAGTTTCCTATCACAGGTGCAATGAATTTGTCACCAGTGACAGTGTGTCTCCTGATGACATCCGGGTTGCATGGACGGGTTGAAATAATGCAGGGGAAAACTGGTTCACACACTTTGCTAAATAAAGACCCTTTATTTAAGTCTTTAAACCATTTTGAGTTTATTTTTATGTATGGTGTGAGGTAGTGTTAATTTCCAAAATATACAAACAGCTCATGCAGCTCAATAACAAAAAGAAAAAAAAAACAAAAACAAGCAACCCACTCAATCCTAGTTTAGCCAACAGCGTCAACACCAGATGTTGCCACTGGGCAGGATACAGAACTCTCTAAGGCCTCCGTTTCCTTATCTCTAAAATCTGGAGAGTAATGTTAACTTAGATATCTCTATTTTTGCAAGAATTAATAAGCTAACATACATAAAGTGCCTAGAACCATGCCTTGAATGTTGAAGGAAGCAATCACTATTATTTTTATTAAATATTTATTTCCTAACCTACGCACATATGGTCACCTTATCTTTGATAAAGGAGGCAAGAATATACAATGGAGAAAAGACAGCCTCTTCAATAAGTGGTGCTGGGAAAACTGGACAGCTACATGTAAAAGAACGAAATTAGAACACTCCCTTACACCATACACAAAAATAAACTCAAAATGGATTAAAGACCTAAATGTAAAGCCAGACACTATAAAACCCTTAGAGGAAAACGTAGTCAGAACACTCTATGACATAAATCACAGCAAGATCCTTTTTGACCCACGTCCTAGAGAAATGGAAATAAAAACAAAAATAAACAAATGGAATCTAATGAAACTTAAAAGCTTTTGCACAGCAAAGGAAACCATAAACAAGATGAAAAGACAACTCTTGGATGGGAGAAAGTATTTGCAAATGAAGCAACTGACAAAGGATTAATCTGCAAAATATACAAGCAGCTCATGCAGCTCAATATCAAAAAAACAAACAACCCAATCCAAAAATGGGCGGAAGACCTAAATAGACATTTCTCCAAAGAAGACATACAGATTGCCAACAAACACATGAAAGGATGCTCAACATCACTAATCATTAGAGAAATGCAAATCAAAACTACAATGAGGTATCACCTCACACCAGTCAGAATGGCCATCATCAAAAAATCTAAACAGTAAATGCTGGAGAGGGTGTGGAGAAAAGGGAACCCTCTTGCACTGTTGGTGGGAATGTAAATTGATACAGCCACTATGGAGAGCAGTATGGAGGTGCCTTAAAAAATTGAAAATAGAACTGCCATATGACCCAGCAATCCCACTACTGGGCATATACCCTGAGAAAACCATAATTCAAAAAGAGTCATGTACCACAATGTTCATTGCAGCACTATTTACAATAGCCAGGGCATGGAAGCAACCTAAGTGTCCATCGAGAGATGAATGGATAAAGAAGATGTGGCACATATATACAATGGAATATTACTCAGCCATAAAAAGAAACAAAATTGAGTTATTTGTAGTGAGGTGGGTGGACCTAGAGACTGTCATACAGAGTGAAGTCAGGAAGAGAAAAACAGATACCGTATGCTAACACGTATATATGCAATCTAAAAAAAAATGGCTCTGAAGAACCTAGGGGCAGGACAAGAATAAAGACGCAGATGGAGAGAATGGACTTGAGGATGCGGGGAGGGGGAAGGGTAAGCTGGGACGAAGTGAGAGAGTGGCATGGACATATATACACTACCAAATGTAAAACAGATAGCTAGTGGGAAGCAGCTGCACAGCACAGGGAGATCAGCTCGGTGCTTTGTGTCCACCTAGAGGGGTGGGAGGGAGACACAAGAGGGAGGACATATGGGGATATATGTATATGTATAGCTGATTCACTTTGTTATAAAGCAGAAACTAACACAACATTGTAAAGCAATTATATTCCAATAAAGATGTTAAAAAAGATTGAAAAAAATTTATTTCCTTTACCTGTTGTCCTGCAAAGTGATCTCGTAACATTAATTGCAATGGAGACAGCAAGACATTTTGGAAGGAACAGTAACCCCAGGAGTCCATTCCTGCTGTACCATTTATTCACTGTGGGACTGAGTCCTGTAGTCCCTAAGGTTAAATTGTTTCATTTATAAATCATGACCTTTGAACCAGATGATCCCAAAGATGGATTTCCATTCTACGTAGCAAATTTTGAATCTCTAATCCTCTATAAATGCATCCGTGACACAGTTCCCATGCATTATCTTACATACAAAGATGGTTAAGCTTATTTTCCATCCCCTTTATTCCCTTGGCAGAATTCTCCAAAGGCTGATAAAAGTAAAAAGTAGCTTTTTCTCCAAGCCATATATTTTTATGGTAATGCTTTTGTCTTTGTGAGTCTTGGGCTGCCTATATATAAAAATGAAGGGTGGTTTGTGTTTTTGGTTTTTTTTGAAGAATGAGGTAGTGCTTCTCAACTTAGGATTTGACTCAACATTGCAAGCGTCCAAGTATGGATGGAGGAAGGAGGCGAGAGGAAGTCAGGGTAGGGAGCACGGCCCAGCTCTGGGGGTCACCACAGTGAGAAATTATCGTCATTGGGGAGCAATGAGGAAGCCAGAGGCTTCCAGGAATCTGAGTGGGTTCAAGGTTCTAATGGGAAGAAAGTAGTAAAGGCAAGGGAGGGACCAGAATTTGAGTAGGGCTGGAGACAACTTCCAATTTTTGCCTGAAACTAGCTAGTAGGAAAGTGACTTGCAAGTAAGAAAAAAAAATAGTCCTCTTCACACTTAATGACGAAGCAAGAGATGAGTATGTCTTGGACTAAGATAATGGAAGTAGAAGTGAAGAGAAACTGATATGTTTGAGATAGTTTTGCAAGTAGAATTGATAGGATTTACCGATGCAGTAGATTGGGGGTTTGGAAAAAGGAAGAATCAAGAATGATGCTGTTTCTGACTTAAGCAACGGAGTTGATTGATGCCATTTAATTGGGTGGGAAAGACTAGAAAATAAGCATGGAGAAGGAAGGAGGAAAATTCAGATTTCCATTTTGTACCAGGTTATTTGAGATACAGCTCTGACTTCAAATGGAGAAGTCACCTATCTGTTTGACAAATAACTCTGGCATGCAGAGGACAGGTTTGAGGCAGAAATAGCCTTTTTGTTGTGGTCCACACATGAGTGACCTTTTTAAAGCACCAGAAATGGATGAAATCACTAAAGCTACAAGGACCTAGCATTAAACCCAGGGGGCCAGAATACAGAGTGCAAAAGAAGAGGGAACCTATTAAGGTGAGAGAAAAAGAGGGGCTGAAGTGATAGGTTGACCACTTTGAAAAAGTGGAGGATTCATCTCTGTGAATTGCAGCTAGGAAGAGAATGGAGAAGAATGTATTGGATTTTGAACATGGAAGTTATTGATGATCTTACAAAAGCAGCTTTGTTGGTGCCTTGGGAACAAAAAATGCAATTGAAATTTTTCAAAAATGAATTAGAGGTCTGACTGAAAGGAAGCTACACGTAGTAAATTGTTTTGCAAAAAATTGTTTTTAAGAAAAGCAGAAATACAGAGGGGAGTTTGATCAAGTTGAATTTATTAAAAATGTCTCCAGTGTTTTCAGGTGTTTCCTGCTCATTGCTTGTTTATCGCATCCTAATACTAACACAATCTGACTAAAATTAGTTAGTAGTGGTGGGCTCTGGACCCACCATTCCTAACTTTCACGTAATGTCAATTTAGTTGGAAGCGGTGGAGACGTTAGTCCATCATGGGTTTACAGACCTCTGTCTGGAGCTCCGAGTCCCCTCCGTTTGAAGCAGAGACTAAGGAGGATACGAGGGCATCCTAGTAGAAGTACCTCATTCAGGTTAGGAATGTGGTAGGGGTGGGTTATTGGAGAAGGGACATCTCTTGTTCTACACAGGGCAGTGTAGCTGAAGGGGAAGAACCGAAAGCAGTACCTTGTACTAACCCTGAAGGGAGATTGACTGTGGAAGCAGCTAAATGTGTGGTCATCGGCTCGAACTATTTACCAGTCTTTCCAGTGCCTGACCTAGGCATTCAACTTTTTTCTAAACTCTGGATCCTGAATATTCTGGCTTTGACAAGGCTCACAGACCCCAGGGACAGTATACCTTTTTACTTGATGCAGACACAAGTGCTCTTGCCCAAGGAGGGACCCACATGGCAGGTATCTAGTGAGATGGGATCTGAAAGTTGGAGAAAAGCACGGGGCCCTTAGAGAATGAAGATTTCCCTGGTCCAGTGGACTGCCTCAACCAGAACCTGCACAGAGCTTTCTCGCACAATTCAGAACCTAGAGGGTTCCAAGAAAAGGTGACATTCAAGTTAATTGACTTGAGATAGCATTAATATTTAGTACATTATTTTAGCGTTCAGGCTACGCTATGTTATGTCTTTTGCCTGCATTGTATGATATAGATGGTCGAGCATGATGAGAAGAGTTTGTACCTCTGAGATTATGCCACGTCTGAAGAATAGGAAGAGCAGTGAACTGGGCAGGTGATGGTGGACAGCGGGCCTGGGCGTGGGTAGACAATGAAGGAAGACTGGTAGCTGGCAGTGAAGCAAAGCCATGAGGATGCGCTGCATAGTTCTTCTCTTTAACTCAGCCACCATCAATTTCTCTTTCCAAACAACACCCTGACTTCAATTTGAAGAAACACATCTTCTGCATTAGAATCAGTCTGGAAGTCAGGAGTGTTAGGGGCCTTGTCCTAGCAAAAGGGTGATCGTTTGACCCAAGTTAGGCCAATTGGGGGTTTCTTCTCTGGGATTTGAAACTTAGAGGAACAAAAAGACTGAAATGTCCAGTATCCACTTTGTCCGCATGTATGTGTGCTGAACAACTGGGACCACATTTCTGCAAATGCCTTGCTTCTCTAGCCTTTCATCAATTCAGTGAACCTCTGATATCCTTATGGGTGGGTTTATTTTGCTTAAACGCATTAGCGTTGAATCTGTTGGTGGCAATCAGGGAGCCCTGACTGGTTCAGTGGACAAATTCCACCAAAAGCTAGATGAGACTAGTTAGAAGGGGAATGTAAACACACCTGACACTGCAAGGATTTTAAAGATGAACAAGGAGGAGTGACAGGAAGAGGTTTTATTTATCCAAACCCTAAGTGTAAGAAGTGTCTCTCTTTTATCTCTTCAAATCATACTTAACCTGTTCAGAGCCCCCTTTCCATCTGAAGGACAGATTATTTAATCTTAGTTATCATGGAACCTTCCCCCTCCATCCGTGAGACATACAAGAAACTGGAACTTATGTGTTGGCAGGAAGAGCTGTGCTCCTGGTCTCGTGTGGTCTCCACCATCTGTCCCTTGGGCACCTCTCATTGGTCCATAACGCTGACACAGATGCCACATCACAGCTATCCTTCTGTCATCCTGTCATCTAAGGCATTAGATGCCAGAAGCACACCTGTCTGCACTTCCTTCCTCAGTGTCCAATGCTTGTAAGAAGCTCAAATTTCATGTCTGGCCATTTCTACTTTTCCTACTCAAAAATATTGCTCCATTTCATCCCTCTACCCTGGTCAATCCAAATTCAGCATAATCTCCTGCAATTGGCCTTTAGAACCCTCAACATTGATTTCTTTCTTGTAGGTAGAGGTGGGGATAGGAAATGCTAACACCAGGGTTTTCTTCTCTTTTCTTTTCTTTTTTCTTAATAGCATGCTCTGTTTAATAACCAATGGAGCACATACCTCATTGTGTCATAATTATTTTGTTTGTTGCTGTTTGAAACAATTTGATGAAAAAAATTGATCTATGTATGTCCATTCCCAGTTCCTGAACCTACTGAATACTCAATAAATGCTTGTTAAATAGAACACCACAGAAATCCACTGTGTAGACTCATCTTAACATCTTTACTCAGTTCCTGAGAATAGCTTTCGTGGGAAGTCATAAAAATGCATTAATGAGTAGATAGCGTCCCCAAAACCAAGATTTTCAAGTGCTTTTCAATAATTAAATTCTGAGGAACAATTTAAAGCTTGCATAGTTTTCTCTCAAGTACTCTCTAGAGACAGCTGGTGCTCGCTGGGGTTCATGGGCTTCATTACGAGTTCATTTTTCTCTCACGTACTGGCTGAAATGAGGAGAGAACGGGAAACAGAAATTAAACAGGTGGGGTCTGGAAGGTGGCAGAGCCCTCGCACAGATTATTAAACAGTAGGCTTTGCGCTCGGTCTTGGCCAAGGCAGGCTTCAGTGTTCTGAATGAAATCAAGCAAGTAGTTGCATAAGCATAAGATGGTATTTAGTGTCTGAGGGTCTAAGATCAGTTCAGTTAATGAGGGGCCTTCAACAAATCTACTGTATATTTTGTGCCTCTTTTCTCTCTTTGGATAATAGAATTTATAAGCTGCTATCTCAATGAGAAAGAGTGAAAAACATCTTCAGACTTTCCACGTGCCTAAGAGTACATAGACCATGCTAGAAATTTAATCCAGAGGAGCATGTGACTTGCCCAAGTTAGAGTTTAATAAAAGTAAGCCTGGAGCCTTTTCTGCTTTTATCCACTCAGATCCCTGAGGTCTTGTCATCCTGTTAGAGCTGCTCAGAACTGACTCTCCACCCCTATCTGCAACCCATCACAGGGAATCCTTTCAATCCTGGACTTTCTGGGCACATCTTCTTTTCCCTCCTTCAAGAAATCTTTCCTTTCTTAAATTATGTTTTTCCCCAGTTCCTCATTAGGCACTAGCTGGCCATAAGTATCACTGTTGTAATAGCAGTGATGATGCTGACTATAGAAGAGAATTGTATTTCTCCAGTGATAGCTTCTACACCCTAAGAGTGATCCCTGATGTAAATTTCAGACTGTGCATCATGGGCAATGGAGAAAGCACATGGTGATCAGAATGGACATTTGGGAAGTAGTAGTGAGAAGGGTTATTGTCTAACTCTAGAAAACATTTCCATGTCCTGCCCCCTGAGTAGGAAAAGGCACTACATACATATGGAAATGTAAAGGATTAAATGCCTCACAGATTACTTTTCAAAAGACATTCTATCAATTTTCTAAATGTATCTTCACTAATAAAGCACCTTATAAATTAGACAGGACTAATCACTAAATGGGATTTTGCACAGTAAGGAAACTGTACATCATAGAAAAAACAGGTATTATTTTCAGCTCTGTCATTGCCATATTGTGGACTGGCATTGTGGGGTTTAAGACCTACCTAATGCATGTGAAGGCTGCAAGCTGAAAGATTATAATCACTGTACCTACCACCACCATGGAAATCTGTGCTACACCTAAATTTGAACATCTTGAGATTTCAGGTGTATCTCTTCTAAACGGTTTGTAAATGGTCAGTGTCACGTTACAACGTAGGGTTCTTTGTTGAAGTCTTTAACCCATATTAACTCAGGTCGTAAGTCAAAAATAGAAACTGATAAATAAACCAGAACCTTGGTTGGCATTACCATCTCTGGTCTTGAAAAATAAACCAATTAGTCATTCATTGAACAAATAATTATTGGGCTCGTTCTATTTCCAGGCACAGTTGTAGGTGCTGGCAATTCAACAGTAAACAAAATAGGCAGAATTTCTACCCTCTTAAAGCTTGTGTGGTAGGGGGTACCATTAAGTAATTGAAGATGCTAGGCATTAGTTTGATCCAGATGGTTTCAAGAAGAGAAGGAGCACACAGTATCACTGGTCCAGGCATGAAATTGCTTTTCTGTAGTGGTATTTAATTCAAATATATGAGAGCCAGTTTTGTCTAGTTAGGGACAAACTGTCCTTTGACTGGGATGCGTGACAGTGTCATTAGCACACTCAAAGGTATGTGTGTGCAAAGTGGGAAAGATAGACGGTTGATTTAGATGCATGCTTTCAGAAAGGAGGTGAGTTTTTAGCTTCATCTTAATGTTTCAAGTTGGACTCTCACGTCACTGAATCATATCATCTTAAAGCTGGAATGGTCTTCAAGAGACTTCTAATTTAAACTCTTCATTATAAAGACATCAACAATGAGACCTAGAATTGCCCAAGGAAATTATTTACAAAGAACCTTGAAAACTGCATAGCACACATCACAACGTTAATAAAAAAACATATTTCTATACGTTTTTTTCTGTTTGTTCGTTTCTTACCAGAATCTAAAATTTTCTTTCTCTTTATTCGATGGTGTAACTTATTTTTTTTTGAATTTTATTTATTTTTTAAACAGCAGGTTCTTATTAGTTATCCATTTAATACATGTTACTGTATATATGTCAATCCCAAGTTCCCAGTTCATCCCACCAACACCTCTCCCCACCGCCACTTTCCCCCATTGGTATCCATACATTTGTTCTCTACATCTGTGTCTCTGTTTCTGCCCTGCAAACAGGTTCATCTGTGCCATTTTTCTAGATTCCACGTATGTGCGTTAATATACAATATTTGTTTTTCTCTTTCTGACTTACTTCACTCTACATGACAGTCTCTACATCCACACACGTCTCTACAAATGACCCACTTTTGTTCCTTTGTACGGCTGAGTAATATTCCATTGTATATATGTGCCACATCTTCTTTATCCACTCGTCTGTCGATGGCATTTTGGTTGCTTCCATGACCTGGATATTGTATACAGTGCTGCAGTGAACATTGCGGTACATGTATCTTTTTGAATTATGGTTTTCTCTCAGTGTATGCCCATTAGTAGGATTGCTGGATCATATGGTAGTTCTATTTTTCGTTTTTTTGTTTTGTTTTGTTTGTTTTTTGTGGTACACGGGCCTCTCACTGTTGTGGCCTCTCCCGTTGCGGAGCACAGGCTCCGGACGCACAGGCTCAGCAGCCATGGCTCATGGGCCCAGCAGCTCCGCGGCATGTGGGATGTTCCTGGACCGGGGCACGAACCCGTGTCCCCTGCATCAGCAGGCGGACTCTCAACCACTGCGCCACCAGGGAAGCCCTATTTTTCATTTTTTAAGGAAACTCCATGCTGTTCTCCATAGTGGCTGTATCAATTTACATTACCACCAACAGTGCAAAAGTGTTCCCTTTTCTCCACACCCTCTCCAATATTTGTTGTTGGTAGATGCCCATTCTAACTGGTGTGGGGTGATACCTCACTGTAGTTTTGATTTGCATTTCTCTAATAATTAGTGCTGTTGAGCAGCTTCTCATGTGCTTCTTAGCCATCTGTATGTCTTCATTGGAGAAATGTCTATTTAGGTCTTCTGCCCATTTTTGGATTGGGTTGTTTGTTTTTTTACTATTGAGCTGCATGAGCTCTTTATATATTTTGGAGATTAATCCTTTATCCATTGATTCGTTTGCAAATATTTTCTCCCATTCTGAGGGTTGTCTTTTTGTCTTGTTTATGGTTTCCTTTGCTGTGCAAAAGCTTTTAAGTATCATTAGGTCCCAATTGTTTATTTTTGTTAGAGTAATTTCCATTGCTCTAAGAGGTGGATCAAAAAATATCTTGCTGTGATTTATGTCAAAGAGTGTTCTTCCTATGTTTTCCTCTAAGAGTTTTATAGTGTCCAGTCTTACATTTAGGTCTTTAATCCATTTTGAGTTTATTTTTGTGTATGGTGTTAGGGAGTGTTCTAATTTCATTCTTCTACACGTAGCTGTCCAGTTTTCCCAGCACCACTTATGGAAGAGACTGTCCTTTCTCCATTGTATATCCTTGCCTCCTTTGTCATAAATTAGTTGACCATAGGTGTATGGGTTTATCTCTGGGCTTTGTATCCTGTTCCATTGATCTATATTTCTGTTTTTGTACCAGTACCATATTGTCTTGATTACTGTAGCTTTGTAGTATACCCTGAAGTCAAGGAGTCTGATTCCTCCAGCTCTGTTTTTTTTCCCTCAAAACTACTGTGGCTATTTGGGATGTTTTGTGTCTCCATAAAAATTTTAAGATTTTTTTCTCTAGTTCTGTAAAAAATGCCATTGGTGATTTGATAGGGATTGCATTGAATCTGTAGATTGCTTTGGGTAGTATAGTCATTTCCACAATATTGATTCTTCTAATCCAAGAACATGGTATATCTCTCCATCTGTTTGCATCATCTTTAATTTTTTTCAGCAGTGTCTTATAGTTTTCTGCATACAGGTCTTTTGTCTCCCTAAGTAGGTTTATTCCTAGGTATTTTATTCTTTTTGTTGCAGTGATAAATGGGAGTGGTTCCTTAATTTCTCCTTCAGAATTTTCATCATGTGTGTATAGGAATGCAAGAGATATCTGTGCATTCATTTTGTATCCTGCAACTTTACCAAATTCATTGATTAGCTCTAGTAGTTTCCTGGTGGCATCTTTAGAATTCTCTATGTATAGTATCATGTCATCTGCAAACAGTGACAGTTTTACTTCTTTTCCAATTTGTATTCCTTTTATTTCTTTTTCATTTCTGATTGCCGTGGCTAGGACTTCCAAAACTATGTTGAATAATAGTGGCGAGAGTGGACATCCTTGTGTTGTTCCTGATCTTAGAGAAAATGCTTTCAGTTTTTCACCATTGAGAATGATGTTTCCTGTGGGTTTGTCGTATATGGCCTTTATTATATTGAGGTAGGTTCCCTCTGTGCCCACTTTCTGGAGAGTTTTTATCATAAATGGGCGTTGAATTTTGTCAGAAACTTTTTCTGCATCTATTGAGATGATCATATGGTTTTTATTCTTCAGTTTGTTAATATGGTGTATCACATTGATTGATTTGCGTATATTGAAGAATCCTTGCATCCCTGGGATAAATCCCACTTGATCACGGTGTATGATCCTTTTAATATGTTGTTGGATTCTGTTTGCTAGTATTTTGTTGAGGATTTTTGCATCTATATTCATCAGTGATAGTGGTCTGTAATATTTTTGTAGTATCTTTGTCTGATTTTGGTATCAGGGTAACAGCAGCCTCATAGAATGAGTTTGGGAGTGTTCCTTCTTCTGCAATTTTTTGGAAGAGTTTAAGAAAGATGGGTGTTAGCTCTTCTCTAAATGTTTGGTAGAATTCACCTATGAAGCCATCTGGTCCTGGACTTTTGTTTGTTGGAAGATTTTTAATCACAGTTTCAATTTCATTACTTGTGATTGGTCTGTTCATATTTTCTGTTTCTTCCTGGTTCAGTCTTGGAAGGTTGTACCTTTCTAAGAATTTATCCATTTCTTCCAGGTTGTCCATTTTATTGGCATAGAATTGCTTGTAGTAGTCTCTTAGGATGGTTTGTATTTCTGTGGTGTCTGTTGTAGCTTCTCCTTTTTCATTTCTAATTTAAATGATTTGAGTCTTCTCCCTCTTTTTCTTGATGAGTCTGGCTAATGGTTTATCAATTTTGTTTATCTTCTCAAAGAACATTCTTTTAGTTTTATTGATCTTTGCTATTGCTTTCTTTGTTTCTATTTCATTTATTTCTGCTCTTATCTTTATGATTTCTTTCCTTCAGCTAACTTTGGGTTTTGTTTGTTCTTCTTTCTCTAGTTCCTTTAGGTGTAAGGTTAGATTATTTGAGATTTTTCTTGTTTCTCGAAGTAGGCTTGTATTGCTATAAACTTCTCTCTTAGCACTGCTTTTGCTGCATCCCACAGGTTTAGGATCGTCGTGTTTTCCTTGTCATTTGTCTCTAGGTATTTTTTTATTTCCTCTTTGATTTCTTCAGTGACCTCTTGGTTATTTAGTAATGTATTGTTTAGCCTACATGTGTCTGTGTTTTTTATATTTCTTTCCTGTAATTGATTTTTAATCTCATAGTGTTGTCATCAGAAAAGATGCTTGATATGAATTCAATTTTCTTAAATTTACTGAGGCTGGATTTGTGACCCAAGATATGATCTATCCTGGAGAATATTCCATGCACACTTGACAAGAAAGTGTAATCTGCTGTTTTTGGATGGAATGTCCTATAAATATCAATTAAATCTATCTGGTCTGTTGTATCATTTAAAGTTTGTGTTTCCTTATTAATTTTCTATTTGGATGATCTGTCCATTGGTGTAAGTGAGGTGTTAAAATCCCCCACTATTATTGTATTACTGTCGATTTCCTCTTTCATAGCTCTCAGCAGTTGCCTTACCCATTGAGGTGCTCCTGTGTTGGGTGCATATATATTTATAATTGTTATATCTTCTTGGATTGATCCCTTGATCATTATGTAGTGTCCTTCCTTGTCTCTTGTAACATTCGTTATTTTAAAGTCTATTTTATCTGATATGAGTATTGCTATTGCAGCTTTCTTTTGATTTCTTTTTGCATGGAGTATCTTTTTCCATCCCCTCACTTCCAGTCTGTATGTGTCCCTAGGTCTTAAGTGGGTCTCTTGCAGACAGCATATATATGGGTCTTGTTTTTGTATCCATTCAGCGAGCCTGTGTCTTTTGGTTGGAGCATTTAATCCATTCATGTTTAAGGTAATTATTGATATGTATGTTCCTGTTACCATTTTCTTAATTGTTATGGGTTTGTTTTTGTAGGTCCTTTTCGTCTCTTGTGTTTCCCACTTAGGGAAGTTCCTTTAGCATTTGTAGTAGAGCTGGTTTGGTGGTGCTCTTAGCTTTTGCTTGTCTGTAAAGCTTTTGATTTCTCCATTGAATCTGAATGAGATCCTTGCCAGGTAGAGTAGGCTCTTCCCTTTCATCACTTTAAATATGTCATGCCACTCGCTTCTGGCTTGTAGAGTTTCTGCTGAGAAATCTGCTGTTAACCTTATGGGAGTTGCCTTGTATGTTGTTTGTCATTTTTCCCTTGTTGCTTTCAGTAACTTTTCTTTGTCTTTAATTTTGTCAATTTGATTACTATGTGTCTTGGCGTGTTTCTCCTTGGGCTTATCCTGCCTGGGACTCTCTGCGCTTCCTGGGCTTGGGTGGCTATTTCCTTTCCCATATTAGGGAATTTTTCAACTGTAATCTCTTCAAATATTTTCTTGCATCCTTTCTCTCTCTCTTCTCCTTCTGGGACCCCTGTAATGCCAATGTTGTAACATTTAATGTTGTCCCAGTGGTCTCTTAAGCTGTCTTAATTTCTTTTCATTCTTTTTTCTTTATTCTGTTCTGCAGCAGTGAATTCCACCATTCTGTCTTCCAGGTCACTTATCCGTTCTTCTGCTTCAGTTATTCTACTATTGATTCCTTCTAGTGTATTTTTCATTTCAGTTATTGTATTGTTCATCTCTGTTTGTTTGTTCTTTAATTTTTCTAGGTGTTTGTTCTTTAATTCTTCTAGGTTTTTGTTAAACATTTCTTACATCTTCTCGATCTTTCCCTCCATTCTTTTTCTGAGGTCCTGGATCATCTTCATTATCATTATTCTGAATTTTTTTTCTGGGAGGTTGCCTATCTCCACTTCATTTGGTTGTTTTTCTGGGGTTTTATCTTGTTCCTTCATCTGGTACATAGCCCTCTGCCCTTTTCATATTGTCTATCTTTCTGTGAATGTGGTTTTGGTTCCACTGGCTGCAGGATTGTAGTTCTTCTTGCTTCTGCTATCTGCCCTCTGGTGGATGAGGCTAAGAGGCTTGTGCAAGTTTTCTGATGGGAGGGACTGGTGGTGGGTAGAGCTGGGTGTTGCTGTGGTGGGCAGAGCTCAGTAAAACTTTAATCTGCTTGTCTGCTGATGGGTGGGGCTGAGTTGCCTCCATGTTGGTTGTTTGGCCTGAGGCAACCCAACATTGGAGCCTACCCAGGCTCTTTGGTGGGTCTAGTGGTGGACTCTGGGAGAGCTCACGCCAAGGAGTACTTCCCAGAACTTCTGCTGCCAGTGTCCTTGTCCTCACAGTGAGACACAGCCAACCCCTGCCTCTGCAGGAGACCCTCCAACACTAGCAGGTAGGTCTGTTTCAGTCTCCTGTGTGGTCATTGCTCCTTCCCCTGGGTCCTGATGTGCACACTGCTTTGTGTGTGCCCTCCAAGAGTGGAGTCTCTGTTTCCCCCAGTCCTGTCAAAGTCCTGTAATCACATCCCACTAGCCTTCAAAGTCTGATTCTCTAGGAATTCCTCCACCTGTTGCCGGACCCCCAAGTTGGGAAGCCTGCCGTGGGGCTCAGAACCTTCACTCCTGTGGGTGGGCTTCTGTGGTATAAGTGTTCTCCAGTTTGTGAGTCACCCACCCAGCAGTTATGGGATTTGATTTTATTGTGATTGCACCCCTCCTACCATCCATTTTGTCTTCTCCTTTGTCTTTGTATGTGGGGTATCTTTTTTGTGAGTCCAGTGTCTTCCTGTCGATGATTGTTCAGCAGTTAGTTGTGATTCCGGTGCTCTCACAAGAGGGATTGAGAGCATGTCCTTCTACTCCGCCATCTTGAGCTAATCTCCTCTATATGTATTTTTGAGGAGTGGTAGAACCTTGCAGGATTATGTTAGTTAAGGGACTGCATGTTATACTCAGGGTGTGTTAACAGTTATACTGTCCATTTATTAATTTGTTATGAGAACTACTTTCTCATGTTATCACTGCTCTCTGGGGAAGGGGCCTTGCCTAGGAGATGAGAGATCTGGATTCCAGTCTTGCTCTAGAACCTGAGCAAGTCATTAAATTCTTGAATACATTGTTCTTATAATTTAAAAGATTATATCTTTCCTACCTCCTTTATGTAGATGCAGTGAGGTTGGCTGAAGTCACAGATAAAAGTTTTTCTTTTTTTAAATAAAACATTATAAAACACTGGACTAATACTAAACAATGCTGGTACTCTGCAGACAGAAAGAATTGATGATTTATGGTTGGGTCAGTCTTCATCACCATCAAACTTTCCCAATACCTCTTTCAGTTACATCCTTCCTTTCAGTGAAAGTGATCCATGGGATTGACCTGAGGGGCCATGAGGACAGGCTCGTGGCTATGTCCCCTATGATGACATCTCCTCAACCCTAATAATGGTGCCTGGGATTGAAACCCAGACCCAGTCATGCTTGTGCTATTGAAACTGTAGAAGCAGCTTTTATATTTGAGTTTCAGATGAATGACTTATTGAAAATCCAGAGTTCAAAAAAGTACAAAATCTGCTATAAAGTACAAGATGATATGGGGTCAGAGTGATCCTGTTCTTTATCCACTACAGTCACTGCAGGATTCCATATATTTAGTGCCATAGTGAGCACAGATAAACACAACAGCAACCCCTGATTTTGTATTAACCTGGGGAAGCAACTTGAGATTTATGTTTGTACACTGTTAATGGTGGATTTTTAAACAGGAAAGCGGAATACTAATACATTTCCTCCGCTTCCTCTGAGCTCTGTAGCCCATGATTATTTGAATCCCCTCCCCTTCACTATCCCCTTTGCCTTAGCATGTTGCTGTTTTGAGAGGACGAAGGACATAAGATTAAAATGTGTGTGGGGAATCCAAGGCAGCTGATGGAGTTGGCAGCAATTTTGAATGGCTTCGCTTTTTTGACATTTTTTAGCAATGCCTTGTGAAAGCTGCAACATAAATGGGGTAGTGATACACGGGTCATTCATCAGTATCTCCCTGAAACCTGTATATATGGCTTCACATTAGTTATTTGATGTGTTGGGTGGAGATGCTGCCTGCTGGGGAATATCAGTTAGATGTTGTTCTGTACGATTTTCATTTGCTCACACAAAAGCGTAATGACGTAGCTCAGTGAGGACTGAAGTCAATGTATCATTGTGTAACCAGGAACTTCTTCTGCCTTATTATTTATTAGGGGGCATATGAGCCTATAAAGTGTCCCTGAACATGGCAGAAATAAGTCCTGAGCTCTGAAGTCTTGTACCACAACTGCTAAGGTGACAGAATAGTGAGGTACAAAAAACCAGAACAAATAAGACGAAAACTTCTTTTCATTCAATGGGTCAAGAGGAGTACATTTACTATTTGACGTTCCTGTTGGGCATGTGAGAGAAGTTTCTAGGTAAAAGATCTGATACATTGCCAGATAGGTTTTTGTTTGTTTTCATTAGTTCAGCAAAATCAAGTCACAGATGGGCAATAAACTGAAAACTATATACACTTTTTTTTTTTAAATGCACCACATTTGTAAAAGCAATTGTCTTAGAGGATACTAACCAGCAGGTTTTTAAAATTTTATTTTGCATGGTTCCCTAGAGAAAACAAAACAAAATAAAACTCTTCTTAGCAGTCATCTTTAATTTTTTTTAATGTGTATTCTTATTTATTTTATTTTCTTCTACTTTCATTTGGTGTTTTCTGCTCTTCCTGTTCCTTTTTTTTTTTTTTTTTTTTTTTTTTTTTTTTTTTTTGTGCCAGGTTTTTGTTGCGGCACGTGGGCTTCTTAGTTGTGGCACATGAGCTCCTTAGTTGTGGCTTGCGAACTCTTAATTGCGGCATGCATGTGGGATCTAGTTCCCAGACCAGGAATTGAACCCAGACCCCCTGCATTGGGAGCGTGGAGTCTTATCCACTGTGCCACCAGGGAAGTCACAGCAGTCGCCTTTAAAACAAAGATGATCAGAGAAGTTTAGGGACAATTTTTTTCTTCCACTCAGTATTATTGTGAATTAAGGACCTTCCCTGTGTTCTTTCTTCTGTTACCACATTGCAATACCCTTCTGAATGGGAGTCAGTCTCCCCACTTTATGTCTGCATGATGAGGGCAAGGCCCTATCTTTGAGTTGCCTGAGCCTTGCAGAGGGAGAGCTTTGCCCTGAAGGGTAACTGAAAACAAAGTATGTTTGGTTCAATTGAAATATTTATTTCACTCAGTTGATGAAAGTGATGATTCCTTTATTGAACACATGTTCCAATAGTTGGTATGAAGGACAGGAAGACATTAAGACTTTAAGACGCAAGGGAATATCTGAGGCCAAAGGCTCTGGAATTAGAAGACGGCAGATTAGATGCCAAGAATGAGCCCTGGTTGGAAGGAAGGAAACTGGATATTTGAAATTCTCTGTTCATACTTGCAATTTGCACTCAGGTTCCTGTTTTGCTGGATCCTAAGGTTGCTTATTTTTTGACTTGACAAAGACCCGTGAAACTCACTGACCTTGGGGAGCGCTCAACAGATAGCCTTAAAATCAGGTTATCACATTCATATCAAACTTCCCAGTGTACAGGGACTGTATATACATCGAAACATGTTAGCCATGTAACTCTTACTAAGAAATACATCATAAATATCGGAAATATTTAAGGTAATATTAATCATGCTGCATGTTGGAGGCCCTAGTGATAGGGTCTGGATTACTTTAAACAAGAGTTTGCAGTTATGTAGGTTAAATAAGTCTAGAGATCTAATGTACAGCACGATGGCTATACTTTAATCATACTGCAGTGAATACTGGAAATCTGCTGAAAGAGTAGATTTCACTTGCTCTCACTACACACAGACACACACAATGGTAACTATATGAGGAGATGAAATGTTAATTAGGTGACTATAGTAATCATTTCCCTGAGTATATGTATACCAAATAATCATGTTGTAAACCTTAAATACATATAATTCATATTTTAAATAGATTAAAATAAACAAAAATTTTTAAAAAACCAATAATTTGCTATTAATGTTGATGGAATGACATTATAGAAGAACCACTTCTCATAATCAACCAGTTGTAGACATTTTCATGGAAAAAGGAATGTATATTTATGAAAAAAAGTGAAAATATGAATAATTCACAACATAAATGTCTTAGCCCCTAGTGTCTATTATAGTCCAATTTACTATTTTGCAGGGAAAAAAAGACACATATTGTTGATAGTAGTAGACAGTATTTTTTATTTTTTTCTCAAAAATTCCTATATTTTCGAAGTTATTAACAACATGTATTAACTTCTGATATAATTAGGGGAAAAGCCATTGAAATCTTCTTTGGCTAGATTTCTTGAAAGCTGTCTCTTCTTACAGAGATCTTTGTGATTCTTCCATAAATCATTCCAGATGACTAAGTGTCTTTATGTTCATGCAATAACAAAGAGATTTTTATTTTTAACATTCAGCTGTACATTCCTGACTTGTACAGTTAATATTTTGATGGGACTGGCTCTCTCGAATCTTCTTTCCAAAGCCTTAAGTAGATTCCTTGGTTGACTCAGGACGTAAAAATAGGTTGCCATGAATCTGAAAATCCCTCTTCATAGTATGATTGATTCTATCGCTTTGATTAAGTCAAAAATAATTCATATTCCCAGACATGGCTTTTTGAAAACTTTTCTAGTTCATTTTCAATGTTGTTCTTGTTTTATTAACTCTGTTAGCCCCGTCATAAGTGACATCTCTGAATACTACATACATTAGAAAACTTTATGTCTTGAAAGCACCGCTGTAAAAACAAGTCCAGGTAGGATCAGAGAAAGTAGTTGGGCTGCCATCTGCTTGCTTCCACCATCTTCATGTGTTCATATTATTGGCCTGCCCAAGGCAACGTTGTAAACTATTCAAGCCTGATTATTAGTGGGCCTCTGCTTTTTCAGTCAATAATGCCACTGTGTCTCCAGAAGCTCAGTACTCCCCTGATCAAGCCACCACCTTTCACCTTTATTCCCTGGACAGCATTTCAAAAGCTGTGTCTTACTTCCTCCAACTCCCATAAAAAAGCACCTGTTCTACAGTCTCCGGGGAACCCTGTTCCCTGCATTCCCTGCTGCCTGCCACGTGTGTGTTTAGTTACATAGCGCAGGCACCTGTATCATCGTCATTGCAGCTGGACACTTGGAGGCAGGGAAAGACTGACGTGGCTTCCAGCACACTCTTGCTGCTTCTGGTTTGTTCTTGCTCTCACCCACTCTGAGTGGAGTGCTGGTGCCCACTTTTACCAATGGTTTAACAAAATTCTTTAACAATCAGCATTGCCTGTCTAGCACTTGAGACCCAGCACCTAACACAGATCTCCTATTTTAGCAATTAGCTAGATGATATAGACATAGATATATATCCTACTAGTTCTTCTTTTCTGGTCAAGCCCTAATTGTTATACTACTTAAGAAAGATATTAAATTAAGGACCCTGGTCCTTAACAGTTGAGGTGAAGTTTCTAAAGGAAATTCAGCAAATTAAGATATCTCTAAATTTGGTAAAATTTATGAGATAAAATTCACTTGAGTCCATTTCAGAGATGGTCATTACAAGAAGTTTGTTAACAAAGGCTGACAATTATACACATAACTTCTGGAGAATGTTGCAATTTTAAATAATTCATCAGAAATATTATAATGAATGGTGTTAGCAATTCAGGATGGTGAATGTTCTAGATTCTATAAAACCCACGTCAGTCACAGACCCACAGAAGAGAAATCATCCACCTGATTGCTGAGAGATGTTTGTACCTCTACACTCTCTTAGCTGATCATGCCAAATCTGCCCTTGTGATTCACCCCAGGCAATAAGTGCAAAACCTACCTGGAAGACACACAGTGCCTTTTATTTCTCTAGACTCTAGAGAGTTTGTTTTAAATAAAACAAAACAAGTAAACACACAAAAGAACCCTGCACTATTGGCCCCCAGACATGGTTCACTGGAGGCTTATGCCACATCCTGGGTGACCCACTGTCCCATGGCTCTGTCATCGGGCCACCTGTGTCTGTCCACTCCAGGAACCACACACAGAGCTCAACCAGATAGAATTGGATGACCTAGCCATGCTCAACTAGAATCAGTTTTTGCTTTGTGGATCAGATTTAGATGTTCTGGTTTGGGTAGAGTCACGCAAATCCAATTTGGGCCTCTTGACCTTGGAATGAATTCTATTCAAATCATGCTTTTCTATGTAAATTTTATTATTCTCCATTCCTCTTCCTGTGTGGCACTTAGCATGCCTAGCAGAGGGCTTTGGCATAACTTGGTGGTGTTTATTCTGACAAAATATTACTGAGTATATAAATATTTCAGAATGCATTTGCATACCATGTTAGTGATACCCTAAATTTTAGACCCAGCTAATATAATGGGCTACTCTAACTGCATAGTTTTGTTTATTTGTTTCAACTAATTTAGCATGGGCCTAGACAGATGCTGTCTTAATTACTGCAAAACAGTTTTCTGCTGTTTGAATATTTAGTGGAAATTTCTCTGAGTACTTAAGATGCTTTCTCTGGTGAAATAAACATTTATAATGGAAGAGTTGGTGTTTTTTGATGACCCCCAAGCCAGTGTCTCTTGGCTTATGTAGATGTGTGTACAGTGTGCCATGTGATTTGTGGCTTCAGGCACTGGCCCATCACCGCTTTGTGTTTTGGCGTAAACATAATATAAAAGAATGCTGGACAGGAGCTGCATGAGGTGCTCTGATGGAGCTAACCAACACATACTCGGTAACTGCTGAGGAAGATGGATTGTCAAATAATCTACCCGGTGCTCTGACAAGCTACCTTGGTGTGATAATCTTGTTTAAGATCTTGCTACATTATTCATTGTTCTTCTCCACTACTAATCTTTGCAGCGTGCTTCTGTTACGTTTCTGCTTGCATTCTCAGAGCTATGGAGACTGTTGTTTTATGATAAAGATAAAGCTTTTCATTAATTTGCCCATGCTTTGCAGGGAGAGCAAGGGAAAACAATGATCTCTGGTAGTTTGCTGTTCACAGACTGCTTCCTGCAGCTGGTAATTTCCACTGGCTAGAGGAGAATTAATTGTACATGAATAGAGATGATGGCGGCTTAGGCGAGGTCTCTGTCAAATGTCCATGGAAAGGGGGATAAGTTAAAAGACTGGAACACTTACCTCCTTATTACAGCACCAACATGGTTCTATCACGTTAATGTATTTTTTATGAACATTTGGATATATGGATATAGACACATAAATATTGCTGCCTTACAAGCATCCATATTCCGTTGCCTTTTAACATCAGCAACATTGCAAGGATAAGGTGAGTTAGTGCAGAGATGCAGTTAAGGAATCACAGAACAAAACCTGAAAAGTTTCTCAAGAATTTACTAGAATACTGAAGTCAGCTGTGGAAACCGAACGGCTGGTGGCTGGCAAGCTCAAAAAAGACAAATACATCGAGAATGAGAAGCTCATCTCAGGAAAGCGACAGGAGCTGGTCACCAAGATGGACCACATCCTGGATGCGTTGTAGCCCCTGCACTTCCAGAGGGCAGGTTGGGAGAGGGGAGTGGTGAACACTGAGGCTGGCAAATGTTGGCATCTGTATTTTGCAAAAGACCTTTAAGGAAGAGAGAAGCTAGGTCCTGCCTCAGGTAACACAAGAAGCTTAGTTTTTGTCCCTAAAGTGTTCCTTTGAAACACAAACAAAAACCCAAATCCTATTAAAAACAAAATACCTTTGTATTTTGAACAAAGAAAAAAAATTTACTAGAATAAATCCTAGAAAATAACTAAGAAAATAACTCAAAATAATAGTGAGAAAATAATTAAAGGAATTAACATGCTATACTAGAATTAAATCACTTCATGCGAAAGAAAGCAGCAAAGGAAGAATAGAGAAACTAAAAAGGTAGGAGAGGCAAAGAAAACAAATAGTAAACTGGTAGAGATAAATCCAATTGTATCAATAATAATATTAAATGTGACCAGATTAAGCAATCCAACCAAAAGGCAAAGATTATCAGACTTGATTAAAATGGAAAGTCCAACTATTTGATGTTTATAGGACACATACTTTTTTTTAGGGTTTTTTAAAATTAATTTTTATTGGAGTATAGTTGCTTTACAGTGTTGTGTTAGTTTCTACTGTACAGCAGAATGAATCACCTATACATGTACATATATCCCCTCTTTTTTGGATTTCCTTCCCATTTAGGTCACCACAGTGTACTAAGTAGAGTTCCCTGTGCTATACAGTATGTTCTCATTAGTTATCTATTTTATAAATAGTATCAATAGTGTATATTTATCAATCCAAATCTCCCAGTTCCTCCCACCACCACCCCCCTTTCCCCCTTGGTATCCATAGATTTGTTCTCTAAGTCTGAGGACACACACTTTAGATTCAAAGATGCAAACAGGTTGAGAAAGTAAATGGACAGAAGAAGATGCATAATGCAAATAGAAGCCATAAGAAAGCTGGGGTGATTACAGTAATATCAGACAAAATAGACTTTACAATGAAATTAAAATGTTGCTAGGGATAAAAAGGAGCATTTTATAATGATAAAAAGGTCAAATTCATCAGGAAGATTTAACAAATATAAATATGTATGCATCTAATAACAGAACCCCCAAAATACATGAAGCCAAAACTGACAGAATTGTAGTGAAAATAGGCAATTTAACAGTTATAGTTGGATACTTCAGTAACTCCACTTTTAATAAAAGCTAGAACAACTTTACAGAAGATCAACCAGAAAATAGAAAACTTGAACAACACTAGAAATCAACCTGACCTAAAAGACACCTTTAGAATCCTCCAGTCATCAGCAGTAACTTCTTCAACCACAATGGGATTGAGAAATGGGAAATGAGAAATTTCATAACAGAAAACAAGTTAGAAATTAAAAGTGAAATAATATTTTCTAAATAACCAATGACTCAAAGAAGAATCGCAAGGGAAGTAGAAAATACTTCGAGATGAATGACAATAAAAAAGCCACTATAACAAAATTTATGGGATACAGCAATGCTTAGAGGAAGGCTTATAACTCTAAACACCTATATGAAAAATAAAAAAAGAAATATCACAATTCAGTAACCTAGCATTCCACCTTAATATGCTGGATAAAGAGATTAAGGTACATCTAATGGAAGAAGAAAAAAGGAAATGATAAACATTTGAGTGGAAATTAATAAAACAGAGAATAAAGAAAAGAACAACCAAAATTCAATTCTTTGAAAAAGTCAACAAAATTGACAAACCTTTAGCTAGACTGGCCAAGAAAAAAAGAGGGGACTCAAATTACTGAAATTAAGAATTAAAGAGGGGACATTAATACTGACCATACAGAAATTTAAAGCATCATAAGGAAAGACTGAATACTTGTACGCCAACAAATTAGATAGCATGAGTAAAATGTACAGTTCTAGAAAGACATAAGCTACAAAGTGAATCAGTAAGAAATAGAAATCTGAACAGACTTATAACAAGTAAAGAGATTATAAGGCTTATTACTATATGTTTTTAATAGGGTGTTAAACTTTTAAGGTGTTTGTGACAAAGAGCCGAAAGACTTGAAGAGCTCCATCTCTCTTTTACACCAAGAGCAATCTTTAGCTTAAAACCTCATAATTGTTAAGACTTCGGAATTCTCTACTGCATTTTAACATGGGAGCTGTCATTGGATTGTGTATCTCTCTGAGACACTGATAGAAAAATCAGAATTGGTTCATGCTAGTGTGCTATCTGAATAGCCGGAATGAAAGCTAGGAAATTAGGAATCACGTAATTATACTTTAACCAAAGGATTAAATTTATTACAGGTGGGACTTGAAAACATCAGTCATTGCTTTGGGTAAGATAATTTTTTTTTTTAAGTGGTGTCAGAAGACTACCTGGGAAAATGGGAGTGGTTGGTCCATGACATGGCCTCTGTCTTTCTTTAGTTAGCAAGGATGAGTTTATTAAAGTAACAAATTTATCACACTGAAAATTCTCATGGACCAGACCTCATATGTTAGAGAGAGTTAGCTTTGCTCAAATATTTGAGCCCAATCAATATAGGAGGAAGAAAGCAAAGTGGAAAGGCCCTGGGAATTTATGAGAACTTTGGCTGCCTTAACTGCAAAACGAATAGTACCTGTTAAAGATTGCTGTAAAGGTTAAATGAGTCAGTGCCTGGTACATGGTAATTGTTTAGTAAATGGTTCTTGTTATGACTCTCTCCAACTTTCAACCTACCCAACCTTGGACACCCAACTCTACTGTTTTTTCCCCCAATCAAAATTCTTTTCATTTATTTTATTGAAGTATAATTGATTTACAATGTTGTGTTAATTTCTGCTGTACAGCAAAGTGATGCAGATGTATATATATATATTCCTTTCCATATTCTTTTCCATTATGGTTTATTACAGGATATTGAATATAGTTCCCTGTGCATAAACAGGGAACTATATCCAATATAGTACTGTTGGATAAACAACAGTAGGACCTTGTTGTTTATCCTCCCCCATCAAACCTTAAATTATCTGAATAGAAGATTTCTTTGCTTCTCCTGTGTCTGTAAGTTCCATATCTTTCCTTTTTATGACATGTATTTCAATAGGTAAAATACTTATATAATTTCTATATAATAAAAATAGTTATACAGTTTCTTTTTTCTATCTTAAGTTATGATGTTGTAAAGGTAAAAGCCATATCTTATTCACCATTTATACCTGCTGATGTTCAGTATAGTATCTTGCTGATAGAAATCACTCAAAAACATTTATTGAATAAACTCAACACTCTTTCAAGCCTTTGATGGAAGTATACCTTACAAACAATAAGTTGCATGAATTATAATTGTACAGGATTATGAGAAGATGAAAAACATATCCACATAAGCCACCACTAAGGTTTAATAACAGATGCTACTAGCACATCACTAGCACCCTGGAAGCAACCTCCCACACTGATAACCACTCTCCTGACAGCTAACACCGTACAGCCTTTCAGTTTTGTCTGTGGTTTTTTGTTTGTTTGTTTGTTTTGTTTTTTTGTGGTGCGCGGGCCTCTCACTGCCGTGGCCTCCCCCGTTGCGGAGCACAGGCTCCGGACGCGCAGGCTCAGCGGCCATGGCTCACGGGCCCAGCCGCTCCGCGGCATGTGGGATCCTCCCGGACCGGGGCACGAACCCGCGTCCCCTGCATCGCAGGCGGACTCCCAACCACTGCGCCACCAGGGAAGCCCTTGTCTGTGTTTTAAACATGTATATCTAGTTATGGATAATCCATATGCATAGATAAGAGTGTTTATTATTTTTTGTTTTCTGATCAACAGTACTAGCAGCACAGGGACTAAAGCACTACTTCCAAGTTAAAATCACTTTTAACTTGAAAACACAAGCCCCTCAGGGATGGGCACCACTCCAGTTAAAGGGTTTCTCTGTATTTTCCCAGTCTCCTTCTCACCACTCACAGTTTATAATCTTCAAGAAGCAACTTTTGTTTTCCAGTGAAGATGATTGAGGCCCACTCTGCAAGGTGCTCTATGGAACAGTGGTGCAAAGTCCACGTCCTCAGAGAGTTGAAAGCCTTCGAAAGCTTAAACTCCTTGGGAACCAAAACAGCTGAAAAATTTAGCAGTGTGAAAGTTGTGCTTTGAATTATAGAGGAGATGAGATCTTACAGCGGATCCAAGAAGCAAGAAAGTTACGCTCTGAAACATTTCATCTATACTAGTGCCAGTTGGAGGTTAGGGAAGCTAACATGTCTGTCTTAAGGGAGGTAAATATCTGATGAGTTAGTGCACAGGTCTGGCATACTTCAGTGCCTTTTGTTTGGATTATATCTTGAGTTTGCCCCTCCTACCCATCTTGCTGTGGTTCCTTCCTTTTTGCCTTTAGCTGTAGAAGATCTTTTCTGGTAGGTTTCAGTCTTCCTCATAGATGATTGTTCTCCAGGTAGTTGTGGTTTTGGTGTGCTTGTGAGAGGAGGTGAGCGCAGGGTCTTTCTACTCCACCATCTTGGTTATCCTCCAATGCCTTTTTTTTTTTTTAAATTAGGGCACAACCTACCTGAGTAACTGAGTAGGAACTAGCAGCCTTGATTTGGAGCCAAGAGAGTTTATGAGGACTGGAAGAATGAGAACATAGAAGGTATAAAGAAAGCATTTAATCATTTATTTATTTATTTATTCATCAACCAAAAAGATTGCTAAACTCCAAACAGCATTTAGTCTGATGGTGGAGAAAGACAGATTAAAGTGAAAATGATTATGCACCAGATTATTATTTGGGTAAAACATAGCTAATTCCTGAGATCAGAAAGAAAGCCTAACCCAGAGAGGAAATTATTTTCATTATCGTAGTTTTTATTTACTATTCACATTAGATGCTGAGAAAACTCAGGTTTGTGAATCATTAATCCTTTCCTGAGTGACGATGTGGTTTTCTTGATGAGGTGGCATTTGAACAAGATCTTAAAGAATGAGTTGGGGTGTAGCAAAGAGTCTAGGCTACCTTCTCTGAATACTGAAGATGTGCTGTGAGGTGTTATGATGTAGAAACCATTGCTAGTGCTCTGCCATGTATAATAAACATGAAAAGTAAAGGGTCACAATTATTCAGTTCTAATCATGATTGCCAGTCTTGTTTCCTTAGCTTAGGGAGTTAGTTCTAATAGCTGCAGAAATCAATGAGAGACCTTGCTTTGCTGTAAGTCTTTCAGACAGAGCCACTACTAATTGCTCCGTAACTGTGGGTCTGACTGTGTTATCAGCCTTACTTCTCAAGTGATCCTATTCTGGTGTAATTCTCCTTTTAATGGCTATTTGTACAGAACAGCAGAGTCACAATGGCCCTTGGAGACATCTTGTCCAGAATTTTATCATTGGAGCCCTTTCTCCAGACACAATTCTATTTAACATTGTAAACAAATCAAAGAGGAGTGCTCGACTTAAGGAGTCCTTGTATGTGGCCTGGTCTGTTCAACCACTGCCCAGACTCACAGCGGCAGTGACCCTGGAGGAAGCTCCAAGGACACTGTGTCACCTGATCAAAGAGAGTGATCATTGTCTTATCTAACACCTTGTTCTTACAGGTGAGGAAATTGATACCCAGAAAATTTAAGTGATGACTCGAGGTCACACAGCAGGGAGTTGTCATAGCTACCCCAAATTCACGTTACCTTTCACTTGAACGTGGTTAATCTCCCAAGTCTCTTTAGTAACAAATATCAGGAGTTGGGTTCAAAGTGTAGGATAACATTTTGGCCACTTAGAATAAAGCTCATTTAATCCCTTCATCTCCTCACATGAAACAGTTTGCAGTACAGTGAATCTCAAAACCTCAAGGGCTTATGAACAACACAGAATCCTGGACCCCATTCCAGAATTAGTAAATCAAAATGTCCAGAGCTTCCCTGGTGGCGCAGTGGTTAAGAAACTGCCTGCCAGTGCAGGGTACACGGGTTCGAGCCGTAGTCCAGGAAGATCCCACATGCCGTGGAGCAACTTAGCCTGTGCGCCACAACTACTGAGCCTATGCTCTAGAGCCCGCGAGCCACAACTACTGAAGCCCGCACACCTAGAGTCTGTGCTCCTCAACAAGAAAAGCCACTGCAATGAGAAGCCCGCGCACCGCGACAAAGAGTAGCTCCCGCTCACCGCAACTAGAGAAAGCCAATAGCAATGAAGACCCAATGCAGCCAAATATTTAAAAATAAATAAATAAAATAAGTAAATTTTTAAAAATAAATAAATAATAAAATGTCCTAGGTCAGGGGCTTCCCTGGTGGCGCAGTGGTTGAGAGTCTGCCTGCCAATGGAGGGAATGCGGGTTCGTGCCCTGGTCCGGGAAGATCCCACGTGCCGCGGAGCGGCTGGGCCCGTGAGCTGTGGCCACGAGAGGCCACAACAGTGAGAGGCCTGCGTACTGCAAAAAAAAAAAAAAAATGTCCTAGGTCAGAATGAGAGATCAGATATTTTATAAGACCATTCAGGTGAATCTGAGGTAGCCTGTCAGTCAATGGGGTTAAGATTCGTCACTGGGCTTACTGTTCTCGGGGAGTTGTGACTCATTAAACTTTGGAACTTAAAACTTCATGTGCAGAAGGATATGTGAATGGTATTTCACTTTCTACAAGAGCAAGATGACTTCATCTAGGGAAGAATTACATAGAGAGTTCATTAACAACTGTAGTTCGGGTGATCAGTAGGTCTTCCCATCTGTCTTGTGAGATTTGTGCATAAAACTGAGTGGTCTGACACTATTGCATGACCACAGAGTCCAGTGGGAAAGACTGTGGAAGGCACATCAGTTGTCTCCTTCAATTGTCCCTCTAGATATAATCATACGATGGTAAGATTTTGGCCTCCAAATTTAAGACTATTAAGATCCCTTGGAAAAGCTCAATGTACACATGTATTCTACTTTTATGTTTAAATTAGAAATTTCAGGTTCATCCCAAGTAGGTAGAGATACCTTTCTTTATAAAATAATGAGTTTTACAGAATTCAGAAGGATCTCAGAAATCAGGCAGTTTATCTCTATTTTTTATAGATTAGGATTGATGGGGCCCACACGTAGGTAATGGTGGGGGTAGGCCTTGAGTCAAAGGCCAGGAAAGTGAGTAAATTTTTTTAAGTGAGTAAATATTTTGAATACTTTATTAAATGGTATACAAAATAAAGTTTCCTCCAGAACTTTATATACATGAAATTTGAAATAGGTAAGAATAAATAAAAACAAAATGGGATAAGGAGGACATTTAATTCAAATTAGATTACAGGTTACTTGAGAACTTTCTAAATCATCACTATTATTTTCCAACTTGTGTTTATTGTAAATCAGGGTGGGCACACAGTGGTTTAAGAAAAGGGATTCACCCTCATTAGTTTCTCAGCAAAGGGGGGAAAAAAGCAATGAGATTGAACTTGATTTTTAAGACACTGTGATTTTATATATTTATTTATTTATTTATTTTTAACATCTTTATTGGAGTATAATTGCTTTACAATGGTGTGTTAGTTTCTGCTTTATAACGAAGTGAATCAGTTATACACATACATATATCCCCATATCTCTTCCCTCTTGCGTCTCCCTCCCTCCCACCTTCCCTATGCCACCCCTCTAGGTGGTCACAAACCGCTGAGCTGATCTCTCTGTGCTATGCAGCTGCTTCCCACTGGCTATCCATTTTACATTTGGTAGTGTATATATGTCCATGCCACTCTCTCACTTTGTCCCATCTTACCCTTCCCCCTCCCTGTATCCTCAAGTCCATTCTCTAGTAGATCTTCGTCTTTATTCCCATATTGCCCCTAGGTTCTTCATGACCATTTTTTTGTTTGTTTTTTAGATTCCATATGTATGTGTTAGCATACGGTATTTGTTTTTCTCTTTCTGACTTACTTCACTCTGTATGACAGACTCTAGGTCTATCCACCTCACTACAAATAATTTCGTTTCTTTTTATGGCTGAGTAATATTCCATTGTATATATGTGCCACATCTTCTTTATCCATTCATCAGTTGATGGACACTTAGGTTGCTTCCATGTCCTGGCTATTGTAAATAGACAAAGCAGTCTTGAGAAAGAAAAACGGAGCTGGAGGAATCAGGCTCCTTGACTACAGACTATACTACAAAGCTAAGTAATCAAGACAGTATGGTACTGGCACAAAAAGAGAAATATAGATCAATGGAGCAGGATAGAAAGCTCAGAGATAAACCCACACACATGTGGTCACCTTATCTTTGATGAAGCAGGCAAGAATATACAGTGGAGAAAAGACAGCCTCTTCAGTACGTGGTGCTGGGAAAACTGGACAGCTGCATGTAAAAGAATGAAATTAGAACACTCCCTAACACCATACACAAAAATAAACTCAAAATGGATTAAAGACCTAAATGTAAGGCCATATACCATCGAGCTCTTAGAGGAAAACATAGGCAGAACACTCTATGACATAAATCACAGCAGGATCCTTTTTAACCCACCTTCGAGAGAAATGGATATTCAAACAAAAATAAACAAACGGGACCTAATGAAACTTAAAAGCTTTTGCACAGCAAAGGAAACCATAAACAAGACCAAAAGACAACCCTCCGAATGGGAGAAAATATTTGCAAATGAAGCAACTGACAAAGGATTAATCTCCAAAATTTACAAGCAGCTCATGCAGCTCAATATCAAAAAAACAAACAACCCAATCCAACACTGGGCGGAATACCTAAATAGACATTTCTCCAAAGAAGATATACAGATTGCCAACAAACACATGAAAGGATGCTCAACATCACTAATCATTAGAGAAATGCAAATCAAAACTACAATGAGGTATCACCTCACACCGGTCAGAATGGCTGTCATCAAAAAATCTAAACAATAAATGCTGGAGAGAGTGTGGAGAAAAGGGAAGCGTCTTGCACTGTTGGTGGGAATGTAATTTGATACAGCCACTATGGAGAGCAGTATGGAGGTGCCTTAAAAAACTAAAAATAGAACTACCATACGACCCAGCAATCTCACTACTGGGCATATACCCTGAGAAAACCATAATTCAAAAAGAGTCATGTACCACAATGTTCATTGCAGCTCTATTGACACTGTGATTTTAGATGGAAATGTTTCTACAAAGAAAGAGCAAAGGGCCAGCATACTAATGGCAGTGAATATCTAGGAGCTGGTCTAAAAAATGCTTGGTCCTCTAAGCAGACATGCAGACTTTTCAACCATAACTCATACTTCTCAGCAAATTCATTTTACACACTGAAATGCAGCTTTTGACGAAACTCATGGCTCTGCCTGAATGTGCCTTTGACTGTGACTTAAGCAGCTGCCTCTGACTCTTCTTAAGTCTGTCAGCTTGTGAAAGAGATGTGAAAGGGCCAACCCTGCCTCCCAGTGGGAACAGAATCAAGAAGTTTTGCTATCCTCCCTGCCCTCCCTGTCCCGGCTACCTCTTTTTGCCAGTCCCCACTGGAGCAGAGAGAAAGGCAGAGTGGATGTGGGAAATGCTGCTTCTGGTGCTGAGGTGGTCTCAATCTGTGTGCCAGCAAGTGTGGCGCTTGGCCATGTATCAACTTTGGAACCCGATAGTGCTACGTTTGAACCTTGCTTTCTCCTCTGAGATCTTGTGTAAATTATTTCATCAGTCTGATCTTGTTCTATCTCTGGGCCTCAGTTTTCTCATTTAGAAAGTGAGAAAGATAAGAATACTAGCTCCCTCTCGGATTTTCTAAGTTCATTTTTTTTTGTACCCAGAGCAAAATAAGTTCTCCTTAATGATTGTTTACTCCACAACCTTTATCATAGATTCCATTCTGGACATCTTTGTTTTGACAGGTATACCAGTTAGCTTCTGCTGGGTAATGAACTACCCTAAAACATTTTAAACAAAACCATTTCCTGAGCTCAGCGTTCTTCCGATTGGCAGTTTGAGCTGGATTTAGCTGGACGTTGTGTTGTGGATTTGGCTGATGTTGGCTGGGCTTGCTCTTAACTGCGTTAAGCTGGTAAGGCACCCAAGGCTGCCTGTGACAGGGGAGCCTTTCTGGAGAGGCTGGATTTGTTCCCACGGAAATAGCGGAGGTACCAAGAGAGCAGAGTGGAAGCTGTAAGACCTCTTGAGACCCAGGTGTGGAATAAACACAACGTTTCTTCTGCCACATTCTTTCGGTTCATCAACTCATAAGCCCAGCCCAGATTTAAGGGGCATAAAATACATTCCGTTTCTTGATGGAGGAGCTGAAAGAATTGGTGCAATATTTGCCGTCTACCAGGTAAGCTCCTTCTAGATACGGTTTTAATTAACAGAAGGAACACTGTACTGCATGACAGGATGCTTGGTTCTTAGTCACTTCACTGAGTCTATCGTCATCTACAAAGGAGGGCATTTGTAGCAAAGCTTTGTTATTTTAATTTAAAATTGCGTCTCCGTCTCCTTGTGATTCATCCCAGAGCTAAGACAAGCATTGATGCCATGCATTTATTTATTGGGGGGTTGGGGACACCTCCTCTTTTTTTTTCTTTGTAACAGGTGTCCTGGGAAATCCTTCTGGAGTAGCAATCTGGCCCTTCATCTCATTTTGTCAATCCGATCACCCTAGGGTAGGGCAATTTAACAGGAGTAATTAATCATTGTATTTTCTGAAATTCGAAGCCAAGGCACATTAGCCTCATACCAGAGAGCATGTATGCAAGTGAGGGGGTTATGAAGGAGTGTGTGTAATGAGAGAGGTAAGAGTCTTATAATTAAGGAGGAGCATAAATAATAATGAAAGTCATTAGTGCCACTCGGTTGAAAGAATGTCATCAATGTAATTGGGGCATTAAAGTGAAATCCATTATGACAAACATTAACACATACAGAGGAGGGGAAAATGTGGTTATCTTGAGTTTGACAGATAGTGTCAGCTTCCAGTGGGGCCCAGATGGCATTCAGGAAAATGTTATGAGCAGTTTTATTTTAATATTTTTGGTTATGTGATATTTGGGAATCGAATGACACAAACACATGAGGAATTTTCACATGCCTGGCCTTGAAGCGGCTGGCAGAGAGGGGAGGTCACCGGAGGCAGCAGCCGACTGGAGGACTTCCATCTCAGTGCACGATGTTTTTTCTTAGGTGTTGTGAAAACTCAAGGCATATGATGCAGCCTGGCATTTTTTCCTCTGTGAAATTCCCCGTTGAACCAGACATGCAGTTTGGATGCTTTCTTTAAAAAATAGCAAAGTGTGGGGGGAGCGACAGGGATGAGAATGAGGACATTTAAACAATTATGCAGGAAATTATATGATGCTAAAATTGAACACGGACAGACTGTGCAATGGCAGGATTCCCACTCGTGCTGAGCTTTGCAAAGTAGAGGATTTTTTTCTCTCTCTGGGACTGTCGTTTTTGAGCGTGAAATAATTTAGAATATAAAACAAAAGAAAAAATTTAAATATGTCTAGAGATGGAGGCAAAGAAAAACAAAAAAGAAGGCAGTTGTAAAAAATAAGAGAATTAAGATGAAGTGTGAGAGAGGGAGAGAGTGTGTGTGTGTGTGTGTGTGTGTGTGTGTGTGTGTTCAAAAGTAGAAAATGATAAATGATGGCAGTGGTTTGGAAAGAGGTATGTTCTTCTCTGGGGTTTCTTTTTTTTTTTAATAAATTTATTTTATTTATTGATTTATTTTTGGCTGCATTGGGTCTTTGTTACTGCGCACAGGCTTTCTCTAGTTGCAGCAAGCGGGGGTTGCTCTTCATAGCAGTGCATGGGCTTCTCATCATGGTGGCTTCTCTTGTGGAGCATGGGTTCTAGGTGCGCGGGCTTCAGTAGTTGTGGCACGTGGGCTCAGTAGTTGTGGCTCACGGGCTGTAGAGCGCAGGCTAAGTAGTTGTGGTGCACAGGCTTAGTTGCTCTGCGGCATGTGGGATCTTCCTGGACCAGGGATCAAACCTGTGTCCCCTGCATCGGCAGGCAGATTCTTAACCACTGCGCCACCAGGGAAGCCCTCTGGGGTTTCTTTCCAGGGTAGGACAGACTCGAGGGGATTGAGTCTCTGCCAGCAGGGGTATCATGAGGATTCAATGAGTCTATATATGTAAAAGCCTTAGCACACTGACTAATGGTAAACCCTCAATAAATGGGAGCTATAATAACTATCATTATAAGTGTTATTGTATGTCAAGACTGGTAGAGCAATCCATATATGGGGGGGTCTAGATTATTCATGCATGATGGGGAAGAGGGCAGAGTACATTGACATCTGTGTCAAACCCACTGTATGCAAAGAGATTTAGATAATATGTTAGCTCATTTAATCCACATGGCAAACCTGCTCAGCAGGTATTATTGCCTATAATCTAGGAGACAAAGGCTCAGTTTAACGCATGTAAAGCAGTTAAAATAGTGATTGGTACATAATAAAGTCTCAATAAATACTAGCTCTTATGATTGCCACACTCAAAGTCACACAGCCAACCATTGGAAGAGTCAGGTTTTAAATCCTTCTCTCGTTAATTCCAGCTGCACCAAGCTGCCTCTCACCTGACTCACCTGGAACGATCTGCACCCCACAGATGAACACTCTAGGGTGAAAAGGCTGTGGAGACAGCTGGGATGTGATGGAAAGGCTTTGAAGCTTGGAGCCAGATACTTAAGTCGAAATCCCTGATACTTAGATGCATGGTTTGTGTAGTGCACATGGAATCAGGAAGGAAGGACTGGCTACCCCAGTTACTGGGAAAACTGTTAGTGCTCATATAAGGTCATGGCCCTTCCTGAGATAGTCCATACTTGATCTTGATGACTAATGGCTATGGAAGTGTGAAGGCATAGACATCCCAGCTTAGTAGGAACGACTCAGAGGGGCCATCATAGCTCTAGGGCTCCTCACGTGCAGGGGTGTGTGTGTGTGTGTATGTGTGTGTCTGAATGTTGCCTGAAGCTGTCAAAGGTCCTGCATGACAACTGGATTCCTCCTTCCCATCCCCTGTCTTTTCCATCCCTTCCACAAGAGTAGATCCCAGACACTCTTTTTAATAAACATTCTGCTGATTAAACTCTAGTTCAGAATCTGCTTCCTGGGGAATTCAAGTGCAGACAGTTTTGAATCTGCAAAGGGAGGTGGTACGGTAGTTGCCTAAGAGGTTTCTGTGAGGCTCTGAGGGGAACTAGTCAGCCTGTTCAGGCAGGAACACAGCTCTGAGCACATAAAGGAGTTTCAGAAAATATTACTGAATCTAAAGCTGAGTTGATTAAAGAAAAGATGATGAGCACACATCGTAACATCAGCACTGAGCAGGATCATTCAGGGGGTCTGAAGAATTTCAATCAGCATCTCCATCCCACCCTGAGGAGATGCCATCCTGCATTCAGGTTCATCCCCAGGAGACAAAAGAGATTGTTTGAGTAACAGTGTCTTGCTGAACTTCCCCCATGTATGTGCTCTGATGTAGGAAAAAATCTATTTAAAATGAATATCAAAGACATCAGAGAAGAACAAAAAAGAGTCATAAAATGACAACATTTAAACCTAAGAGGAAATGTAGAGAACAGGCTTGTGTCTTGATTTAGGAAGCCTGACTTAAGAGTCTAAATAATAAGTAATGATAATAATAATAAGAGTGGAACTAAGGAGGAACAATCAGAAGCAAGAGACGGACTGACTTACTTTTGTCTGTTTGCTTACTTGTGTTTTTTTGTTTGATTGATTGATTGATTGATGGCTGCTTTTGGGTCTTTGTTGCTCACACGGGCTTTTTCTAGTTGCGGCGAGTGGGACTACCCTTTGTTGTGGTGCACGGGCTTCTCATTGTGGTGGCTTCTCTTGTTGCGGAGCATGGGCTCTAGGCGCGTGGGCTTCAGTAGTTGTGGTGCATGGGCTCAGTAGTTGTGGCTCATGGGCTCTAGAGTACAGGCTCAGTAATTGTGGCACATGGGCTTAGTTGGTCCACGGCATGTGGGATCTTCCTGGCCCAAGGATCAAACCCATGTCCCCTGCATTGCCAGGCAGATTCTTAACCACTGCAACACCAGGGAAGTCCCTGCTTACTTGTTTTTAAATTACATTTTTATTTATTTTAAATTAGATGAATAGTATATAAATATGATCTCATAATACAAAAAAGCAAGTTAGTCCTTCAAGGATCTAACCCTAAAGGACTAGATCCTGCTCACCCTAGAGGTCTTTGGCAATAGAAAACATTGTTGGGCTAGAGATTCTTTTCTATTAGTGAATACAATATTTGCTTTTATATTTTTATTTGTTTTTTTAGAATTTTCAATTACTTTTTGAGTTTTTTTTAACTTATTTTTCTTTAAGATATCTTATTTCTTCAAACTCTTACAAATTATTTGTAGAAGGTTGTTCGTAACTTATTTTGGAATTAAACAAAAGGAACCTCACATTTGTAGCAAAATTACCCTTATACTTCCTAAGAGTGTTTATTTGTATATTGTTCCTTATTTTCTTAGAGAATTTTCTGATTTTCAAAGAATGAGCTGTGTGCGGGAAAAATAATCTTTGTTATAATTAAAATTACAGTAATTTAATCATTATACTTTTATATTATTTTAAGTTTTGGTTTAACTACAATTGTCTTTCTATTTTTTACAGTTGGATATTTAGATAATCACATCAACTGTTTTTGTAATTATCTATCTATCTACCTATCAATCTCTATCCATTATTTGTAGGGCTGTGAAATCCCCTCTGAGCACAGCTTTAGCTACTTCCTAGCGGCTTGAAAAACAGGTCATTTATTTTAAATAGTTTCTATATTGTTACTGCATTTTAACTAGTTTATTATTTAAAAGTATAAAATTTAATTTCTCAACATGTTTTGGAGGGCATTAGCCATTAATATATTATTGATTTATAATTCAGTTTCATCAGGGTTAGAAAATAGATTGTCAGCATGTATTTTTTAATTAGAGATAATTCCCTGTTGCCTAGCATATAATCTGTATTTATAATGTTTCCTAGGTTTGTAAAGAATGCATATTTTTTCTTTGGAAATTATGAGCTGCTCTAGAGAGTTATTTGATTGTAGTTATTGTTTGTATCACTTAACTCTTATATCTTTACTATTTTTCCCTTCTTTTAGGGAAAAGGTTTCAAAGTCTCTGCTATGAATTCTCCCACTTAAGCTTTATATATTTGTGAAGATATTGCAAAATCTCTTTGCATTTTCAAAATTCCATCATTAGAAATGGATTACTTTCCATCCAAATGGATTTTTATTTTCAAAAATTTTCTAAAGAAATACCATCAGCCTTAGAAAAGGTGATACTTCCAGCTGGCCTGGCAATCGCAAGGTATTGATGCCTCTCTCTTCCCTCCTGGGCCTTTGCCAGTCTTGGCTAATTGATCAAGGTCTTCCTTCCTGCAGAGTCCAGATGCTACCTTGGAATATACTGCTCAAGTCAGTTGCTACCAACTGATCACAGTTTGCCCTTCAGTTAAAACCTATTTGCCCTCCCTGTTTTAAACATTATTAGTCAATGTAAGAAAGTAAAGTTGACCAATGCCTACGAGGTTTGGAGAGATGCCTCAGATTAATACTTTATCTGTCAAGCTAAAGCTGTTGGCCAACACTGTTTAACATGGGAAATCTCAAGATAAAAAGTATCCTTGAGACCTTCTCAAAATAATTATTTGACAAAATCCAGACAGCCAAGTGATGAATCAAAATAAACAATTCTGCATTAAAGAAACTATGGCCATGGAATCCATCAAAATAAGATTAAACAATTATAGTTACAGGACAGAATATACACAGTTTATACTCTGACCATGGAAATACAGAGTGTTACTGGCTGGAAATAAGTTAAAATAGCTGATCTGTGATTATTGGGAGGATATTTTTGGGGAAGGATAAAAGCTGTTGACCTCACCTAATCTTCTTTTAAACATCTTGGTAACTAAACCCCTTGGTAAATAATGATATTTGGTAGGAGGGAGGGTTCTTATCTACGGAATTGTCTTCACAGAATACCCATGGGTTAGGATTGCCTATGATGAACAAGACTAGTACAAATGGATTTATGAAACATAATTCCCAAGAAATATTATATAAGCTATATGACAATCTAGAATATCAAATGAAAATGTCTCATGACTAAAATGTTTTCCACTGGGTAAGACTCTAGCAAATTTCAATTAGAGGCCTGCTATATTACTCTAGTCCAAAGATCTCTTCTCAGAAGGAAGAATCTGAGGAACTATTAATGGTCTCTGGGACCTCTCTTCACTTTGCTTGGGCCTCTCAATTCTTGCCTATTGAAATTATCAGTAAAGCTTGGTGTTGAGTAAGGCCATTCATTTTCTTGACTCATATTTGACAATCAGTTCTTCATGTTTGCTGAGTAAGAAAATTGGGAAGATGCATAGACAGAAGTACAAAACTGAGTATTTCATCTTTCTTAGCATGGAATCCAGCAGAATTGAAACACGGGACTAACAAAATGTTTTACTCTCAACCTGTTAATGTTTTTCAAAGTATTCTTTACATACTTAGGGAATTTTTAGGCAATTCCATCACTTAAAGTGTAAAATGTTTACCTATTACTTAACAGATCATTTTGTTTTGCTTCTATTTCTCCTCATTCTATATCCAAGTAATTTATTATTAAAAGTAGCATGTACTATAAAATTCCTGAAAAATGTTTTGTTTCTATCTACCTACCTGTACTTTTTTTCAAGGAGAGCACACGTTATAAAGATTATTTAACATTAAATTCTTTATAATATGTGTGAATAATTTTCAAATGATAAATTATTTATTTAAAAACTGTGTGCCAGATCCTTAGTAAGGATTGATTTAACAAATGTCAGGGCCTATGGAAATGCTAAAGGATGGGGAAGAAAATGATTAAAATGTGGAACCCAGCATTCTCAATCCTAACATTTTGTCTCCAATCTGGTAATTTATACAGATTTTTAGAGTGTTCATTCTCCCTTATTTTTTCTACATGCACAGCTACTTATAATGTCCTAAGCAGTATTTTAAGTGATAATAAAAAGAAAAAGGATAGAAAGTCTTCCCTCAAGGAGTTTAGAGTTCAAAATAAAAGTAGAAGTGTGGTGTATTGTTAAAGGTAACAAGCTCTGTATAAAGTGCCAAGGAGACTTGGAAGAGGAAACAGTAACTGCTTGGGGCAGCTAAGGAAGGCTTCCATGAAGAGATCAGTGTACAAACTAGGGACATCTAATTCATGGTATATAGGAAAGTTTTAAGACTTTGATATTCCATTATTCAAAATAACACCTTGAATGGGGTGCAAAATACAACATCACACCTGATTGAAATAGTCATTGAAATAGTCATGAATAGTCATGTCAGCACTGTAAACCTTGACAATTAACATCGTTATGGATTGACATAAACTCTTTGGGTTTCATTTTCTTCATCAGATAAAAAGTGGGGTTGAATTGCATTACCCAATACTTTTTGAACACAGGAATCATTGTTACCAAGACTAATAATAAATTTATACCAGAAGACAGACTATAACCAAAACCTACCCTAGGAGGCATTAGCTTAGCAATCAGGCAGCAGGTGTGAGAATCCTGATATAAGAAGTTGGAAAGAGCAAAATGTCTGACGAAATTGTTACCTACAGTAACCTAAAAAGCAAATCACATTCCTTACATGCATGAGGGCATAGGGGGAAAGTATGAAGACAGAACATGTTAGCAATGTGTGTAGAATATTGTTGGATGCTTTGGCAAAGTGTTAAAAGAAAGAGATTAACTCCAGATAGAATTGGCTGGTTTCCAAATAAAAATGAAGGAAAGCAAAGGGTTCTAATGTTGGAAAAGCATACTGCATCTAAACCCTAGTTAAGATGGCAAATATAGAGGTTTTGAATGGAAATATGCCCAGTAAATCTGATCAATTGATTAAAATGATGTAAGCAAAAATCAAAGTAAGAGTATAGCCTACGTACTTATTGTTAAAATTTTTTCAGTGGGTTATTGTGCCTCAGGGAAAAGATTGAGCAAAGGGTTTGGCCTTTAACACCTGTTATTGTAGATAACCTCTTAGAAGCAGCATAGAGAGAGAGAGACAGGGAAAGAGAGCCAGAGGTGTGGGGAGCAAGGAGGAGGAACAGGAAAAGTTTAATAAACCACCATGAGTGTAGTTAGCACATGGAATTTACTGGTATCAAACTATAAGAAGCCAAGTAAGTTGTGAAAGATACATCTACCAAAGAAGCCAAGAGCTTGAGACTTAAAATGACCCTTTGGCTCTCAAATTGCTGCAGGCAAGAGGCAGAATAAGAAAGTCACACAACCCTCTAGGTGGGCCAAGGAGGATAATGGAAAAAGAACCACCCCCTCAGAAGGCATTGCCTAGAGACTCGAAGGGCAAAGACAAGGTTGCTTCTTTCCAAGAACAGAATCAAGACTTAAAGACTTCTCTGTATACAGAGAATGGAAGACCTTAAGAATGTCTACCCAGTGGATTTCAAATTTGCTACAAACCTGTGGCTGATATGTATTTCCCATTTCTCCACTTTCCAACTGGGAGTGTTTACTGTGGTTATCCTCTCCTTGTCCAATCTCTGCATTTGAGGGTAGGTTGATAGGGTGTCAGGAAATGCCTTTTAATTCACAAATTTCTGTAATATTCTACGAAAGTTCTTCTGAACCTGATATATAGTAATTACTACACATCACTAAGAGATCCCAGACTTTGAAATAAATGTGTTGATTAGTTGATATTTGGGATTGTCTCCCATGACAAGCGAGTAAATGGGTTTTGTTATTGTTTTTGGTTTTGTTTCCTAAATGTGTGGGAAGAAAGGGAACAAAGAGATATATGGTGATCGCTAGGATAGAAAATTACGGTATTTATATATTTATATGTCTGAAATTCAAAAAATATCAAGGATAGCTGAATTTAATTAGTGTTCACGTCTAGGTGTTTGATGGCTCAGCAATGTTCGGATGAGTGATAATATAAAGACATACATACTATATAAATCAACGTACACTTATTTGCTTTTCTTGCCTTCACTTCAGGTAAAATCAATAATTATGTTTTTATATAAAGTTTGTCCCCTAATTTGTGTTCAGGTGACAATAGTAATAGAAAAGGTTAAAATATAAAGTAGAGGGACTTCCCTGATGGTCCAGTGGTAAAGAACCCACCTTCCAATGCAGGGGACATGGGTTTGATCCCGGATGGGGAACTAAGATCCCACATGCCACAGGGCAACTAAGCCCGCGCCACAACTACTGAGCTCGCGCATCTCAACGAGAGAGCCCGTGTGCTGCAAACTACAGAGCCCACGTATTCTGGAGCCCACGCGCCACAACTAAAGAGAGAAAACCCACACGCCACAACTAGGGAGAAGCCTGCATGCCCCAACGGAAGATCCCACATGCAGCAACAAAGATCCCGTGTGCTGCAACTAAGACCCAACGCAGCCAAAATAAATAAATAAATAATAAATATAAATATATATATATATACAGTAGAGATATAGTCAAAGTGCAGACAGTTTGAATATGAAACAATAAAAAATATAGAGTATAGATTTTCAGGAATGTTATTTTTCTTCTAGATTGTTTATTATTTTTGTTAAAATAAAATGACAAAAATCAAATCACTAATTTGAACAAAATATAGTAAATTAATTTGGATTTATATTTTTTAATTATTTAAATCAAATTCATTACTCTTTAGATATAAAACTATTCACAATTCTAGCCTTTAATGTCCATCTAGATGCCAGTGTAAACAATCAGTATTGTCCTTCAGACATATTGCCCAATTTTATCAAATAAAAATGCAAGACACTCCATTAAATTTGAACCTCAGATAAACAGCAATAGTTTTTCGTATAAGTATGTTCCAGATATTGCATTAAGGCATACTTATTCTAAAACAGTTACCCATTTTTTAATCTAAAATTCAAATTAAACTGACTGTCCTGTATTTTATCTGGAAACCCTAATATACTATAAATTTAACAGTAATTGAATTTGCTGAATATTGCAACATGTTCCAGAGTCACTAGATACAACTGTTGCAGATAGTATGGTGATACATACGTAAATATCTGAGGAGGAATTAATTGAAAACCACAAGTAGCAACAAAACAGACACTTGGCAATACAGGGAACATATTTCAATATATTAAAAAAAAAACATTAAATTCACCCCCAGAGGATAGATTTGACATGTTAATTAATTTGTCTTTTCTCTTACCTAAGTGCTTCCACTGCTCAGATTCCTCCTGCATTCCAAAGCAGCATCCGTCTTCATACTTAGCAATGCCAGGCATTTTCAAGGTAGTCAAACACAGGTGTCTTCTGTCTCTAGGCCATAGGGCAGAAGTCCTGGAGAAGGGTTTTCCCCCAACACCTGAGACCTGCAATGGGATTAGTCATGGGAGTAGAGTTAAGAGTTATGACTTACGCTCTACCATGCAAAGTCCTTCATCCCAGTGTCATTGGGGCACATGTATTCCTTAATAAGTGTGTGTGTGTGCGTGTGTGTGTTCTTATAAAATCCTGGGCTCTTGAATACCCAGGACCCAGAGTAGACATCCCTCATACCCAGGTGTAAAATGAATAAATTAGACCTTAGATATATTTCTTTCCGACTGTCTCTGCTCTGGCAATTCCCCAGTCCCCTTTGTAGGCCCCCTTTAGTCCATGTGACTAGTCCTGGGCAATGGACTGTGAGGAGAACTGGGTACTGTGTGTCATGTCTGTGCCATTTCAGAGCTGGTATGACATCCTTCAGCTGTCTCCAATAGTACCTACTGTGGAGATGGCAGCACGAGACTGTAGGGCCTCCATTTTTGACCAAGTGGAAAAGAGCCTGGCACAAACCCACATTAGATATGTAGCAAAAGCAAAAAAATAAACGTCTGTTAGGACAAAACCAGAAGGATTTTGGAGGTTTATTCCTTCCATCAAAGCATCGCCTGGCATAATATGAATAATGTCAGTTCCGTACTTTAAAAGAGCTTTCCACATTCTAAGATTATGTATCCACCTGTTTTTTTTAAATCGTAGTTTGTGTTTTTTAAATTTATATTTAAATATTTAATCAAACTGGAATTTTATTTTAGTGTAACATATAGCATACATATTTAAGGTTTTATTCCAAAAAACCTGTCCAGACAAAATTTATTACCTAATCAATGATTTCCCCAGTAGTTTCCAATAAAATTTTTATCATCCACCAAATCAGGGGTCACAAACTATGTTCTGCAAGCCAAATCTGCCTGTTTCTTAAAAAATAAATAAAGTTTTATTAGAACCCAGTTATGCCCATTTGTTTACATGTTGCTGTGGCTGCTTTCATACTATGGCCGAATTGAGTAGCTATGACCAAGACCGTATTCAACTGAAAGACAAAAAGTAAAGTTCAAAAATATAGACAGGATAATCATTAAAAGGAAGAATTCTCAACAAAAAATAGAGATAAATATGTGAGGTATTGGGTATGTTACCTAGATGATGAGAATCCTTTCACCATGTGTACATATATCAAATCACCACCATGTACACTTTGAATGTCTTACAATTTTGTTTGTCAATTATACCTCAATAAAAGCTGGGGTGGGGGAAGAAAAAGAAGAATGGGATCTTGCCTAGAACACATCAAGCCTTAGTATAACCCATCAGTAATTAGAACAGTGTGATACTGGTTAGATGAAAACTTAGTGCTATCACCTCATTTTGGAAATTTAAAAATAAAAATGATGCTTTAAGGTGGAAATGACTTATTGAAATCGCATAGTTGATTTCATGGCTGATTCAGGACCAAACTCCTGGCCTCCTGCAAGCCACTCTTGGTCTCTGTTTACTTCAGTACATGTTACTTTCTCACAGACGAACTAGCTTTATAAAGCAGGGAATCTAGGTTGTACTGTGGTAACAAAAAATCTGCAGAAGTCAGTGGCCTAAAACATAATTTTTTTTTTCTTGCTTAGTTTGTCTGACATGGGTCACTGTTGCAGTCTGCTCTACACAGTCACTCGGGGACCCAGTTTGATGCAGGCCATCACCATGGAGCTGGACTATCTGGGCATCTGACCTCCTCTGTGGTTGTGTGGGGGCCAAGGAGAACCCAGAGGATTTTGCAGAGGCTTCTTACTGCCTCGGCCCAGAAGTGATATGTACAACTCTGTTCACTTATTGTTAGTGATAATTTGTCACATGGCCAAGCCTGACTGCCAAAAGGCTGGGGCGTGTGCTGACCTCTAAAGGAAAGAAGTGGGTGTGGTGAGCCCTGGGTTACAATTGCATGTGATGAAGTGGAAGTAACTGAATTGTTAGACTGGTGATTTCTTTCTCTTTTTAATATTATTGGATATAGTTGATTTACAATATTGTGTTAGTTTCAGGCGTACAGCAAAGTGATTCAGTTATACATACACATATATTGATTCTTTTTCATTCTTTTCTCATACAGCTTGTCACAGAATGTTGAGAAGAGTTCCCTGTGCTATATGGTAGGTCCTTGTTTGTTATCTATCTTATATATAGTAGTGTGTGTATGTTCATCCCAAGCTCCTGATTTATCCCACCCCCCCCCGCCATCATTTCCCCTTTGGTAACTATAAGTTTGTTTTTGGTATTTGTAAGTCTGTTTCTGTTTCGTAAATAAGTTCATTTGTGTCCTTTATAAAATTAGACTCTGCATATGAGTAATATCATGTTATATTTGTCTTTCTCTGTCTGACTTACTTCACTCAGTATGATCGTCTCTAGGTCCATCCATGTTGCTGCAAATGGCATTATTTTGTTCTTTTTTATGAATGAGTGATATTCCATTACATATATGTACCACGTCTTCTTTATCCATTCATCTGTCAATGGACATTTAGGTATGCTTCCATATCTTGGCTATTGTAAATAGTGCTGCAGTGAATATTGGGGTGCATGTATATTTTCTAATTATGGTTTTCTCCAGATATATGCCCAGGAGTAGGATTGCTGGATCATATGATAGTTCAATTTTTAGGTTTTTAAGGAGCTTCCATACTGTTCTCCATAGTGGTTGTACCAATTTACATTCCCACCCACAGTGTAGGAGGATTCCCTTTTCTCCACACCCTCTCCAGCGTTTATTGTTTGTAGACATTTTGAAGATGGCCATTCTGACCAGTGTGATGTAATACCTCATGGAAGTTTTGATTTGCATTTTTCTGATAATTAGTGATTTTGAGCGTCTTTTCATGTGGTTTTTGGTCATCTGTATCAGACGAGTGATTTCTTATCTGATTGAAAGATAAGAAATTATTTCTCTCCCTCAGAAGCTTCCGGTTTTTTAACATATTCCTGACTCTCTGTGTCTGTACCCTCATCCTGAGAGTTGAAGGGTAAATATATGTCAAATCAGTGATTTTGGCCCTGTGTGCTTAAAATGGTTAAATTGATAAGCAAAAAAAAGGGGATGAAAACAATGGTTTGGAGGCTTGCTCATGGCTCCCAGGGATCTGCTGTATTCTGGAGTGAAGGAGGGCAGAGTCCACCAGATCATCCGCAAATTCTTGGCCTGAAAGAGTTCACTCAGCTTCCTCAAATATTTACCATTTTTTAATAGAAAGAAAAGTGTTTAGTGTTTGTGTGAAGGGAAAAGCTTGAAGCAAGAAGATAATTAGTAAATTCACAGAATTTTTATTTACTTCTCTTTCCAAAATGAAAATTTTGCCTTATGACAATTCAATTAAAAATACACACATAACAACATTTCGTAGGTTTGTAATGGTATATTTATTTTTTTATTCTATGTAATTTATACCAGGAGGCAAAGGTCAACCAGCTCTTTAATAAAGATTAGTAATCAAAACAAAAGATATTCTGAAGCTGATGTAGCATCTTTAAATCTAGTATTATGCCAAAATGTAAAATAAAGGCACGTTTGACAGGCAATTCAGATTTAAAGATTTACACTAATGGGATAATCCTCCAGTTTGGAAACCACACCCTCCAGTAGCCTTCACTTTTGCATAATACCCATGTTTTGCATTTAATACACCACTCTGCTGTCATTAATATATTGATATAGTCAATGTCATGGAGATAATGCCCATGACTTATTCTAAAGAAGAGAATAAGGAGCATATTATAAAGTGACATGCATTTTGCAATCCATTTATGCAAAATATACCTGTATATTTATGGATATAAATGCACAGAAATTGGCTAAGCATGAAAGTGATGGCTGTTGAGGTGGTGGTATTTTGGGAGATTTTATTTTGTTCCTTTTTCATTTTGATTTCCACCCTCATTTTGTTTTTTACGATAAATCTCTATAGATTTTGCAAACGTGCATTTATTTTTCAAAATTAAAAAAATTCTTTGGAGAGTAGCTTTGGAGAACAAATTGTACATTCGTGTAGAATTATAAATCTGCACATTGTTCTTTAGATGCTGGATATTGGCCTACAACTGGTTTCCAGTAAGATCATAGTACTGTTTTGAAATAGTAACACTGTGAATATATTTTACCTTTTAAACACACACACACACACCATTTTAAGTTATGAAGAACAGTTAAAAATGCAAATGTGCTATATTTCATTAGAGATGGATTGTAGCTGTTTTATTCTAGTGGCTAATTCATAGACCTTTTAATGTTACCTCATTGTGGAGAAGCCAAATATATTATTCCAGTTCTAAATAACATGGTAACCTTTTTTGTCTTCCTTTGCGTGAAAAAGGGAGCGGTGTCCATTACGGAAGAAAATGCTGTATCTCAGGGCCAGGAATGTAAAACTAGAGACAGGACTACACATTTGCTTTGGCAAATGCTAGATTATGCTCTGTATCATTCCTTGCATTGCAGGGAGAAACATTTTCCTCTATCCTTCCCAAATATGCCCCTGATGCTTCTGCTACATTTCTGCTTTCAATTCTGGGCTCTGTTTTTAAAAATCAAAAACATCTTTCATGGGGTCCGTGGGAAGTTGAGAACACTTCATGCTGAAGGAGGTCCTAGAGGGCAGAGCTAACCCTAGGCAGGTAGAGAGGCCCCTAGACGTCTTGCCTGAACACACGCCTGCTCTGCAGTCAGATTCCCTGAGTGCCTTGCTGCCTGGAACACAGGCCTCGGCTATGCAGATGTCACGGGTCCCTCAGGGCAGTGGATGCAGAGAAGGAAGATGCACAGTGCTCAGAGGGACCAGGGGCCCAAACCCCCAAATACTAAGGTTGTGTCTAAATGCTGGTATTTCTTTCCCAAGAGATACTAAAAAGAAATATGCAGTTTAGTCAACAGCCTTTCTTGTCTTTTGATGCTCAGATGACAGGTTTCCTAAACCTCTCTTCAGCTTTTTCTTCTTGTTGTCCCTCCGCTGATTTAGATGCAACTCCATGAAAATACTACACACATTCCTTTTTGAGGAAATTTCTGGGTTTGCCCTCTCAGCAAAGCATCACCGTGTGCGTGTGCTGGCCAGTGTTCATTTCTGGTCTGCCTGTGAGAACATCAGGGTTCATGGAGATCATTTTCTTGTACTACACACAGCAGACTCCAGAGGGATCTGTGCCATCAGAACATTTGGTTTCTCGTCTCCCAAGTCCTCTTTGTTTTTGATCGTGACATTTCTTCATGCTCAGATGCATACGTGATGTAACATTCTTTGTTGATGTTCTGAAATGTGTTTTAGAGTTATTTTGGCTTAGCACGAATTAAGAATGGGGAACTAAACTTTTCTGATTAAAATGTTACTCTTCCCCCCCGCCCTCCTTATTCCCCTGCCTTTCTGTACCAGGCATATCTGTATGGCTTTAAACCCAAGACTCGTATTTAATAGACCCTAGACTGTTATGTTGGAAATAGGGCAAATGAGAAGTCTCTCTGGGGGGTTTGTGAGCCTTTGTTGTGATGGGGGAGAATGCCCTAAAGGGGAGCTCCTAGCAGCCTAATTGTTGAGAAATGATGGAAGTTCAACAGCATGGAAATTTACTTCTGGCTTCAGCTGAAAAGGTGCTTATAAAGTTAGCTGGGCTATTTTAGCAATTTGCCTTATTTTGAAAATCCAATTTGAAAGCTTCATTAAAGGGCACTAATTTAGTATCTTAAGGGAATATGTGTAAAGGAGCTTATCAACAATCTTAGATGTTTGCCAGTGTGTAGGTGAGCTCAACTCCCCAAGCTGGCATTACCTGGTTACCTGTATGCCCTTTCATTTCAAACACAATGCCAAGTAAATTCAAAAGCATCCAAACCAAAAGGCTAACAGCACAGCTTCTGCTTGCCGCACGACAGGCCAGTAAATCGGGAGATGAGTTCTTGGGGCAAGGAATAGTGAGTGACTTTATTCGGAAAGCCAGCAGACCGAGAAGAGGGTGGACTAATGTCCTAGAGAACCATCTTACCCCAGTCAGAATGCAGGCTTTTTTTATAGTAAAAAGGGGAGGAGGTGTGGTTGGTTGTTACAAACTTCTTGGGGCAGGAATCCTCTGTTCTTGCAGCTGTCCACCTAGGTCAAGCCAGGATGCTCCTGTAAACCTCCAACAAGACAAATTGTTGTTCTCTGTTCTGCAACTTTTTACCTCTATATGAATGGAAGAGTGTTATACTCTTAAAGGTCAGAGCCTTGAAAATAGGCTACCATGTGTATTCCAGGCTATAGGCAACATTCGTAACTCAAAGCAAAAGAAATAGAATACAAAGGTTAAAGTAAAAGAAACAGATCTAATATGGAGTCAGATTTTTGTTCTTCCCTGTTGCACTTCCTTTTTCCCCCATTACCACCACTTCCCACCCCTAAAGGCAGGATGCTTTCAGTGCAGAAACACCTCTGCATGGGCATCAGCATCATAGATGTCATGCAGAAGTCCAATAAGGTAGACAACAGATTTAGTGAGTTTAGTGGTAGTTCATATACAGCAGACCAAGGGCCTTAAGGAATGGTAACTGTTTCAGATTGTTTAAGGAAATACAAACACCTTCCAAATGCCTAGAAGAGTCACGTACTGTTCACTGCCTGCCTCATATTCCCAGAAGTATATTTCAGGCCCACATTGGGATGCAAAAGTTAAAATTGGAAAGCTGAATTCTAATTACCTGCATGGCCTCAAATAAACTTGAACCTTCTCTAGTCCCTAATTTGTTGACTACATATGAGAAAAGGTAGAAAAATGTAGCTGAATTAAATGAATATTATTCTTCTTTGTCACACTTTCCTTTCTAAATAAAGGTTAAACTCTATGAGAAACTGCATTAAGTTTCACCATCAAGCTTGTCTATACACTGATAAGATATTGAAACATTCTCTCTTTTTCTTTTACATAATCACGGAAGTATGTACTAAGAGTGCTGTTTGAATTCCCCTTCCCCGATCAATGGTTATAATTTCTAATCCAGTTTATAGAATCGAGTTCCTGTGTGTGTGTGTGTGTGTGTGTGTGTGTGTGTGTGTATTTCCAGAGTGAAGTTAGATCTAGAAGACTTGGTGTTAAGAATAAGCTCTTCAGGTTTCCTCTTAGTAGATTACCCATTCACCCATTCAGGAGCTGCTTAGGTGTAGTTCTGTCCAAAAAGAAAATCAAGTACACTGATCCTCCTTCCACACAGTCCCAATCGTGTGAGTTTAAGACAGCACAACTTGTCACAACAATTTCCCCCAAGGAAAGTAGATTTTTTAGAACATGACTTGAGTTGAAGGGAAGAGAATTAGAAATACTTTTGATGAATTTTCCCTTGAATTCCATATGGCTGGAAGGAGGGGAGAAATGCCTGTCAAAATGTTTTTGGAGAGGACTAAGTCGAAGTCTCAAAAAATAGATCAACAGAAGGGTCTTGAATTCTTTAGGCTTCATTTGCTGAAACCTCATACAACAGATTTACTCTTATTCCAGCATGGCTGATCCCCAAGGGAGGCAATTTCCAATATTTGGGAAATATGTATTCATCAAAGACCAGTACCACCTTATCCTAATTCTTTTCGTAGCATTTGCTAGAACCACACATACCATCTGTTTGATATTTTAATCAATCTCTTAGCATATATGAACATGGCTACTGCTGTTGAAATTACATTTCTATAAAAAGTGGAAGGCGCCTCCCTTAATAAATCTGTTTATGATGTCTGTCATCGGGAATGGGTGTCAATAAATGGAACTAAAAGGACATTTATTGACGTGTATTACTAGTTATTTGTTGTCTCTTCATGGGGTTACTAATTGCAGCTGTTAAAAGTTGATTTTCTCTTCTCCAATTTATTGTGGGATGGGGCATTCATTGCACCAGATCCATAGTTATTCAGTGCCTACATTTGAGAAGCTGAATTGCTGGATACTGTCAGAATGAGCTTTGGCAATTCCGTGCAGGCATGTACAAGTATAATTTTGCTTCCCGTTAATAACAGCCTAGCAAGGAAGCTCAGAATCAAATGCCTTGCTCTCAGCTGGGGGCAGAACGCCAGAATGATCTATCTTGGCTGGTGACCTATAATGTTGGAAAAGTAGGCTCCACATTCACTCAGGAGGGGTGGGCGGTATTCCGGAAATGTATTCCCATTCCTCCACTATTCCTTTTTTTTTTTTTTTTTTTTTTTCCTTTTGGTAGTGTGCGCCTTGAAACAATGGGAAAAAATGAATTACAGATAATAAAAATAGCACATCTCCAGAACAAACGGGAAATGCAGCGCTTTTATTTCTTGGGTTGTCAACTCGGCGCCCTGCCCCACGCCCTAGCCTGCCGGGGTTTCTGGGGCACCTCTGCGATTCTCAGTCAGCGCCCGAGTGGGCAGCGGGCTGGGCAGGCGCCCACGGGGAGTCCACTTGGCGTCGCACGCCGGGACTTGGGGTCCTGCTCAAAGCCGCGAATCTCTGAGAGCTCTGAGGCTACGGCTCGATTGGGGTGGAGTGAAGTGTTATTGTTGTGGGATATTCTCTGCAGAGTTGGCCTGGAGAGTGAGCCCCGGAGGAAGGGAGTGGGCAAGGCTTGGCCAAGTGTCCGCCAAGTCGGAGTCGGGAGGCGCCCGGGAGAGGTACGCGGGGGGTCTCGGCCCGGGGCGGGGAGGGATGCGCGCCGGCCGGCCGGCGGGGAGCGGGAAGGCAGGGTGGAGGGGAAGGGGGCAGCGTGCCAGTTTTCTCTCTGATGAATGATGCTCACGCCCTGTGCGTGGCTCACGCGCTTTGTCTCTAGCCCGGGGCCAGGCGGAGGAGAGCGGCTGGGGGGACGGATGGCACCACGCGCTCCGAGCGCACCGGGCAGGTGCCCGAGCTCCAGCTCGGCCAACTCCGGCCGCGCCCCGTGGCCGAGGCCCGGCCCCCGCCGGCGCCCGGCCGCGGCCATCTCCCGGGTGTGGCGGGTCGGGGACTGGAGTCTGCCAGCCGAGCAGCTGCCACGCCACATGCCACCCGCGCGCTGCCGCCAGCCCAGGCGGGAACCGGACGCTGCCGGGGCTGCGGGGAGGAGCCGGGCGTGTGGGAGGGCAGGGGCGCGCGGGACCCAGGGACTACCCGAGCCGGCTGGCTCGGGGGATGGGGGGCGGGGGGGAGACTGAGAGTGACAGAGCGACGGACAGGTGGGAGCAGTTAGACAGCTGGAGACTCGGAGACCGGCACGCAGACAGAGGGAGGGAGAGTCAGGGGAAGGGGAGAGAGAGGAGGGAGAGGGAGAAGCAGCCTCGTCCTCCCTTACTCCAGACGCCCTCTCCTCTGTCCGAGGGAAGCGGCTGGGGCATCGAGTGACAGAGCGACAGAGATGCGGGCACAGAAGACGGGGAGAGGGACCCTGCCTCGCTAGTGGGACCGAGATTCGCGGAGGGACAGACCGACACGAGGGGCAGCTCGGAGAGCTGAGCGCGGGACGGCGAGAAGCCCGCGGTGGGCCGCCAGGCTGAGCGACAGACGGCCAGACAGACAGACGTGCCCGGGGACGGACCGGCAGACAGGAGGCGGGGGCACGCTCGCTCTCCGCAGGCAGCAGGGCGGAGAAGGCGGCGGCGGCGCCCCCTGAGCGCATCCGGAGCAGCGACGAGCAGCAGGGGCCGCGGGGTCGCCGGCTGAAGCCACCGCCGTCGCCGCAGTCCTGGCCGCCGCAGCCCTGCCAGGAGCCCCGCCGACGCCGCAGAAGGCTCCTTTTACTAGCAGTTAAATAAACCCACCAATAATAACAATAATACTAATAACCCAAGCCAAACCAAACAAATACAGCCAAATCGATCCGTGAGAAACAATAATATTAATAAAAGCCAAAAACTAAATCAGATCAATCAAGGCACCGAGACGCTGGGGGGATATCCACTGTTCGGTCAAGGTAATATAATTAAGGTCTTCAGACGTGAACGTTGCACGCCTTTTGTGATTTCTTTTTTCTCTTTCTTTCTGCCTTATATCTGTGCTTTCCTTTCTAGTCTGTATTTCTCCTTCCTGTTTGTAGAAAGCTGTTGTTTTATATGTATTGTGTATTTATGTTTTGTCAGAGGAGGGGTAGATTCCCCCTCCCCAGAATGAGGCAAAAATGGAAAGCTGGGAGAGAATTGAAAAGGGCAGGTCTCTTCATCAGAGAAGTCTACAGTGATTTATGCAGGTTTCTCAGTAGAAAGTTTGGAGTGTTTTTATTTCATTTGGAAGAGAGCTGTGCAAGGGGCAGAAAGTTGTCATCTGTTTGTTGTCCTCAGGGGACTTGAGGTCCCAAGGGGTTTAGGGGGAAGAGATGTTCAGTTTTATTTTTACATGGTTGAATTCTGTGTTTCATTGCAGACTCCAAATTTAACGTCTTCCGTCTGAGGTTGTAGATATGGTGGTAGAACTGAGTTGACTGAGACAGGTGTTTAGAAAGTTTCCCAGGAAGAGAAATTGACTCCCTGGATTTTTATGCATAGAAATCAAGCTGGAGTAGATGTGGTTGCTGTCAGCTGCTTGGGTTCAGTATTCCGAAGATACAGGATAAGGACAGAGTCCAAGCCTGAAAGGAAAGACAAAGAAGGAATTGAAAGTTAGAGGGATGGGAAGCTAGGAAGTACGATGCAAGGCTGGTAGGAATCACTTTCATGGTAATGTGTTTAGAGTGCAGATATCCATTTTAATTTCTGATTTTTTTGAAGTTTGTTGGTATGACACTTCAGCCTCCCCGGACACGAATGACGATCCCCAGAGTTGGAGTGAATCTGGACAAGATTTCACTCAAATGCTGAGTAAATCCAGATGATCCCCACCTCTTTCTCATCCACTTTGGTGATCAAAATGGCTATGATTGTTTTTAGAAAACAGAGAAATTGAAATGAGAGGAAATCATTTTTCATTTGGTAAAAGTTAGGAAACCTTTGACACTTTAAAATAAATGCACCTACTGCTTTGATCCGTGTCACCACAAGGTTTGCGTGTCTTCAGAAGATTTTAATGTCATTTTCGCAGAGGGCAGTCATTTGGAAGCCTAGAGCTCTAGCTATGTAGCCGAGTGGTCTACTGTAATTGCTTCTGCTGCCTCCTAATGTGGATCGCACAGGAGAAATTAAGTATGTACTCTTCCCAGGTTTATATGGATTTTTAAGGTATGTATTTGTGTTCGATCCTATATTTCCTTTCTTATCACATTCTTATACTTCCTTTTATCACTTCAACTAACAGAACGTTTTTCAATTTTCCAGAGAGGGAGTTTAGAATACTCTTTAAGGAATACACTTCCTCCTCACAAAAGATACAAAAGGCTAACCTATTTCTATCCTTGCTTATTAATACTATTACCTGGTTTAAAGTAACTTGGTTTAAATGCAATTTTAAGACATTTAGACTGCTATGCAGAGATGTCTTAATTTCCCCTCACTGGACGTGATTGATGTTGTCCAATAAATCATATAACTAAGTTGCTGTGGATGAATGAATGTTCAACGGAGTACTTGTTTGGGTGAGGCATATTTAAAGAAACTTATGCAGCTCCAGAAACGGTCCTTTAGCTTCTCAGTGACTTAATTTCACTCTACCCTGATTTCTCTTTTACAATATTCAGCTCAGACTGAGACAGGTTTGTGTGCTCTATTAGATTTGCAAATTGCTGATCTCCCAGTGACTTTCCCTCTTAGATACCAGCTGAGTGTGGTTACCTTGAGAACTGTGGCATTAGCCCATTAGAGCATGCTCCACTGGGGAGTTCTGTGCAGTCTATTTTTAATGCTATTTAATGAAGGAGCGAGCACCTCACTCAGCGATACAAGGAGCAGGATGGAAGACAGAGCTGGGCATGGTTATGGATACTGGAGAGGGATCTTTGGAAAGGTACAGACTGGCTACTGGGTATGGTAATTTTCATTAGTCCTAATATATCACACTAACAGAAATCAATTGATGTTAGTGGGAGAATTACACATGAATAGTTTGATATGTGTTTTCATCAACCTTTTCAGTAATTCTTAGAAAGAAGACTCAATAATTTGAGTGCCTTAAAACTTCAGTGAGACAGTAACCAGGGAGTTGCTGCATATATACTATTTTTAATTCAAGCTGTCAGGTGCTTGGGTGGTAAGAAGTGCAGAAATAATTTCAGATTCCTAAAATATTGTACTAGGGAAGAGTTTGGAGCTTGTAAAATGTTCCAGGTGTAAAATAACTAACATCCTTCTAAGATGCTGATGACTTGAAGCTCTGCCTTGTGATTTTGTTTTTCCTTTTCTTTTATAAACTTGGAGTCTAGGTCAAGTATTGTGAAAATGAAGTGAAATAGGAAGTTTTGGTTGAACTTGTTAGAATATTTGAGTTGTTTTCTCTCCTTACTCTGAGATAAGCAGAATAGATTATGTTACCGAAGGTTAAATATTTTAAAAATGTAGATAGCAGAGGCAGCACTGGTAATTTTTGGAATCTTATAATGAGGGGGGGAACATATCTTTATATTATAGTGTGTAGAACATGCAAAGCCGTCTGTCTGCAACGTTTGCATATATGCAGAAGACCTGTCTTGAGGTAGAAAGTGAGAATGTTCAATCAGAAAGGTCTCTGCTGTTCATTTTCGTATTAACAACCTACTACAGTCGGGTTACTTCTTTCTACAGAGTAAAGCTAACTAGAAAAATGCCTAAGCAGTTTCAAAAGTAATAAACGTAAGAGAAAGTGAGAAGTTTGTATTAAGTGGGGAAATGAGTCATATAATTATTGTTAAATGAAGCTGTTAGAACAATGTACAGAGTTGTCCTGGATCTTGTCAATTTTTACAAGAAATAATCAAAAAAAAATACCGAAGGGAAATACATTGCAAAGAGTTACTGTAATTTGCTGTTGTTGCTTCGGTTTTCCACCTTGTACTTTTAGAGGGAGAAAGTAATCTGTATTGACTGTAATATTTCCCTTAGTGGTCAGGCTATTTGGACCACCGTGCTGCTACCTTTCTCAAGATTCTCAAGGCAGTGGGCATTCTCATCTGAATTCAATGTGTGTTTTGTCTGTGGACAAGATAATGATAAGCTGCATGAGTAGAGTGTAGAATGAGTCAGCCACTGAAGACACAGTATACCATGTAGCCAGAAGTGGAAAGGATTGAAAATTCTCATTAGTATGGGGAGACAGTTTTAAGTCCATAAGTTTGGAAATCGCAAATGAACCATTTGTATACACGTTAGTTTAATTCAGATCTGCTTTGTGACAAGGTTAGGAAAGAATCTGGGGCTTAAAGGTGAGGTCGACACCGCGAGCCATCTCTTCAAATGGTAAGTACTGGCATCGTCCTAACTGGTACCACACAGTGGTAGCCTGTTGAGAAATTTGTGAATCTCTAACCAGAATAGGAATTGGTTTCCTTAAAAATGCCTTATGTCACCTGCAAAGTTCTGAACATATTTTAAGTCAGTGATGATTAACTTATAAAATACATGCTTCCTCTCTTTGGACAAAGGATCTTTATTTTTTAGGAAATTGATGGTTCTAGAGGCTTTACATTTCTGCTGACTTTGCTTTCTTTTATTTTTCATTCTAACATTTAAAGTTAAACATGATAAATGATTTCAAGCAGTGATAGAAGTCAATGCTAAAGGGCTGTTGAAGGTATAAGCAGAACATTAGCAAGATGTGTCTGTGACTGGATTTGTTTTTCTCAGGTGGTCTTTGCTTCTGAGGGTCAGTTTCCTTTAAGGTGTATTTATGCCAAGTGCTAATAAAGTGATTTTTTTCAGTGCCTCAGAGTCTTATAATTTAAATTAATTTTACTCGTCTTGGATTAAACTTGGCCCTGGATGTTCAAAGTATTTATTCTATTTACATCACAACGGTTTCATTTCTCTGAGGATGAGATGGGAGCTGATACAAAGTATTTAAATTGCGTACATTAATATCATATGCTTGATAAAAAAATAAAGTGCTTGGGACAGAGTATCAAGTTTATACAGCAGTTTTTAATGTTTGGCAGCAGTGTTATCTTGTGGTTTCAGAATTCTCTGTAGTCTGGTGATATTTTCCTAAGTTATAAAATGCCCATCTAACGTTTTGAAGGTACCCTTCTCTAAAATTACTGGGACATATCTGTGCCCTGGGAAATAGCTATGCAGGGCATAGCTATTGAAAAAAAGCGAATTGAAATAATTACATTGAGACAGCTGAGGGGATATCAAAAAAATAAAAGGACTGACTTCTGTTTACCAAACTGACTCTACTTTCAAACTGAGTCCTTAGCATCATGTTATGTTCTTTTCTTGCTGCCAGCATAGACTTTGGTATCGCCAGGTGGAAAGACTGGTCATCACGGTCTATGGCCACAGTAGATCAACATTTTAAATTTCTCTACATACTTTTCTGAAGAAAATTTCTTCTGGTAGTTTTTTATAACCCCTGCTTAATATCCATGTCAATGCCAAAGGTTATATAAGATTTTTTAAGTTCTGTAACCAAGTGATATCTATGAGGATAAACTTGCATCTGTGACTTATTTAAATGCCAAGGAATTAATCCAAAATTATCTCACTCAAGGCACAAGTTCGTAATTATCCCTCAGTCATAAGTTCATACGACGTTTTTAAAGTAGTATAATTTACAATTGCTTCTTTTATCTAGCAACAGAAAATATTTCATTTTCTCCAGGTAAAGGGGAGAGGGTTCCACTAATCATTACCCTTTAAAAAACAGGCCTCTTACCACTTTGTCACATTTATCAGTACCTTAAAATTGTACAACAGTTCTTACATTAAAAATGTGTTGTGGGTAACACACAAAATATTAAGATTTTATTGACAAAATCACTTCTGTAAATAAAAACTGGTTTTAATATAAGTAAAACTAAAACATGGTTTCAATTGAGAGGAGGACTTAAGCTTTTTAATAGGAAAACAGTTACGTCACGTTTTATTTCAAATATTTCAGCAAATTTTGTAGAGATTTCTTTGGTATCCTGTGGTTACGCAGTATGTGATTCTACGCAGAATCACATAATGTAACACACAGTCTTTTTTCTGCAGGTTTTTTCACTGCGACATATTCACAAAGCTAATCTACCTAGATAAACCCAGATAAACTTCCTGATACCTACACAAGATAGGAAAGCAGTGTTTGTGATAGGGACTTCCAAAAGAACTCTGTGACTTCTCAACCTAAGATGTAGTGCTGGAATTTTTGACAGTGGATATGCATTCTTTTACATTTGCATTATCATTGCTTGCTTCTTTATTATACACTAAATGCTTGAGATAAGAATGAAGACCATCTCTAGGGAAATGGAAACCAGAGGAATGATCCTCCTGTATTTTGCAGATTTTCTTCCAGTTGCCAAGATCCAGTACTCACTGTTAGAACAATCTAATCCATAGAATCACACCTTAAAGGAAAAAAAAATGCATGTTGACATATTGTGATCTGGTTGAAATTGAAAATCAGCGCCCATAATTGAGGTAAACTATTTCAACATCTTCAGAGAATTAAAATGGAACGTCAATTTCTAAAAGTTTCACGATCCTTCAGGTACAAATATAATATGCCTTGACATGTAAATCAGAAGGCCTAGCTGTCATCCGATTGTTCCGTCATTTGAGTTGCTTTCAGGTAATTTCATCACTCTCGCATAGATCTAGAAGAATCCAGCCATGGGTCAGAAGAGAATGAAGGAGGGGCATGGCAGCTCACTGAATTTCAGGGACTACGTATAATTGTTTAACTTTTCTTTGCTCATAAACTCAGTAGGAAGATAAAAAGCTATCAAATTGTTTTTGCAGTTTTTTTTATACATTTCTAAAGCCACCAGCTAAAATCCCCCCGTGAAGTTCAAATATTTATTAATAAGAAAATATCTATACTCTGGATTGACAGATTTTTCTTAGCATTTTGCTTGTTAATATGTATACCACTTCGATGGAAATCCCAGTGTTGCTGTCATCTGACTTAATTTAATCATCAAAGAGCTGTTAGAAAATAAGTAGATTCTGTCACATGAGTATTTCAGCATTGTTTACAAGCTTCAAATACCCGTTTCTTAAAAAAAAAAAAATACCCGTTTCTTTAAAACATGACTTTTTAAAAAAAAAATGTAAGTGTCAGAAAACCTTTTGGTTGGAAATATGGCAATTTATTTTCTGTTTTTAGAGAAAGGAGATTGAGGTTTATAGTCAGATGATCACTCTTTAAGCCAAGGAAGCACACAGTTGTGTTGAAATTGCTATTGAACTCTGCCAGATTCATTAATTGTCAGGACTTTGCAGTCATGTCTGTCATCCTGTTTCTTTTATCTGGCTTATGGGAATGATCAAGCTAACACTTTTAAATTACATAGTTTTCTATTTGTTTATTTTAAATTTACTGAGATACGCTGGCATTGTAAGAACTTTAGGAAATTATCAAACAAATGGCATAGCACTAAAGATGGATTCCAAAATCCCAACTAGCTGGTATTAATGATTCGTCATTTTTTTTTTCACTCTGGTGCTTATTTAACTTTGGTCACAGCACATACTTCCTTTGTGAAGATTAAAGTAGTTCTCTAATCCTGAAATTTCCACATAATCACTACCAGAGTTTTGGAAAGATGAAATGATATATAGCACGCCATCATAATGCGTGTCCATGCTGTTCCTATCTGCTTAAGCACCACAAAGCACCCTTAACAACTAGACTCCTTTATCTTTAATTATTATTATAATTATTGTCTTCATCCGGAACTACACATGACTTTGTTTTTAGTGGGGTTTTCTTTCAGCATCAAGAGATGGGAGAGTATATATAGTTAAATGTGAGAGTTTACATATGAAAAAAAAGTATACGTATTTGAAGACAAGAATGTAAACATCCCTCCAAAAGGGATATCATTTTACTACACAGATGATGGCAATGTCTGCGTTATTTGTCAAGTGTGATGTGGGAAGCTCTAGTAGAGAGATATTTTGAACTCAGTGGTGCTTCCGATCCAATGTCAGGTTAAAAGTGAGCGAGGGATGTATGCCAGAGAATACTGGAGCTCATCAGAGAGGGAGCAGGTGACTGCTGTGTGCCGTGACGAAGGGCTTTACTTCTGAGGTATGCGGGCCTCCGTGGAATTCTGCAGATCAGAGAAACATACAAAATCTGGATTAAAATAAAAGGTCTGGAAAACAAAGTCAAAATGTGGTGGTGCACCCAGATCTCACTTCTCCAAAACTTACATCCGTAAATATGCAATTTACCACCTGAACAACCCATCCTGGAGTTTGGCCTCTGGATCTGAGTAAATAACTAGAAGTGTGTCTATGGCCAAGACTCTCAACCCCTCTCTGCTTCATAGTTTCTGCAGGTAAAAGAGCATAGTAACACCAGTCCAGTAGCAACAAATGACTAGTTATGTGACTTCAGTGATTTCGTTAATTCCTCATTGCTTCTATTTTCTCATGTAGAAGGTAGGACAGATAAGGCCGACTTTGCAGGACTGAAACAGAAACAAAGTACCTGCCACATAGGTATTTTTCACCAAAAGGAAATCATCATCTTTTCATATAAAAAAGTTTAGAGGGAGATTTAACCTGATTACATGAATGAGAAAAACGTCCTTTTAAGAATTTTTAAAAATAGTATAGAGTACAGTTCTCTTCTGTTCCCACCCCGTAAACATTTTTACTGGTTAGAGTTGGAGACTAGCTTTACTCTCTCTGGGCCTATGAAATGTTGAAGGCCAAGCAAAGGTAGTAACTAATCTAGGAGGTGTGCCTTGTACGTGGATAAAGATGCTTAGTAGGGTCATTATCTTCTGTAGTCTGTAGGAGAGGGGATGGCTCCATTCAGAGTTGTCTGGAAAATGAACAGATAGGGATTATTTCTCTAAAACCTTTTAATTGTGTAATTTCTACCATCCCAAAGGGGTGGTAATCATTGAATAGGAAGGAGTTGAAATGAATCCATGAAAGAATAGCCTTACAGGGCTTCCCTGGTGGCGCAGTGGTTGAGAGTCCTCCTGCGGGTTCGTGCCCCGTTCCGGGAGGATCCCACATGCCGCGAAGCGGCTGGGCCCATGAGCCATGGCTGCTGAGCCTGCGCGTCCAGACCCTGTGCTCCGCAATGGGAGAGGCCACAACAGTGAGAGGCCCACGTACCAAAAAAAAAAAAAAGAATAGCCTTATATCCTATGCTAATGGATGAGAGCAGGAGCGGTAGTTCTGGGTTGGCATGAGAGGTGGAAACATTTTTCAACGACCTCCCAGACGTGAAGGGAAGCAGAAATGTGGGCTTGCTTCTGGGCTCTCTGGCGACCCCTACAGACAGCTTTGGTTTCCTGTCTCCAAGCACGACTGAGCTGTTTGGGCAACTAACTGATACGGCCTCTGATTTTCAAGTATCTTCACTTAATGTTGCGGAAATGAATCATTTCGGCACGTGTGTGAAAATAGTCAAAGGAGGGAGGGGAAGACTTCTCTCATAATTGGGGTTTAATCAGTTAGTCCCCCGTCAGAAAATGTAGAACCATGAGTTGTGTTCAGTGCAGAGGGTGAGCCATGCAAAGCAGTAAATTCATCAAATAACCACATTTTATTTTTTATTATAATTAAATATCAGCCATTCTTCTGAGGGGTAGTACGATCAGAAAGTCATCCAGTGAAATTTCTCAGAATGTACCTGAGAATAAATTTATAATCCTTTGGTATTGTAATATGAGCTGGAAAACAAAAAAACAAGGAAAGGGCAGACAGATTACATATACTGTATACGCTATATAGATATATACATATGTATATCTATATAGCGTGTGTGTGTATCTAGAGTCAGCATACAATATATGCTTAAATAATAGCTATTTAACTAACATTAAGCAAAAAACTAATTTATCTCAAAAGGATACAGGCAAACCTCAGAGATGTTGCGGGTTCAGTTCCGGACCACCTCAATAAAGTTACTATTGCAATAAAGCACATCACATGAATTTTTTGTTTTCCCAGTGCATATAAAAGTTATGTTTACACTGTTAAGTGTGCAATAGCATTATGTCTTTAAGAAACCAATGTACATACCTTAATTTAAAAATATTTTATTGCTAAAAAATGCTAGCCATCATCTGAGCCTTCAGCAAGCTGTCATCTTTTTGCGATAGTAACATCAAAGATCACTGATCTCAGATCTCACTATAACAAATATAATGACAAAGAAAAGGCTTGAAATACTAGGAGAATGACCAAAATATGACACAGAGACATGAAGTGAACAAATGCTCTTGGGAAAAATGGCACCAATAGACTTGCTTGATGCAGTGGTGTCACAAACCTTCAATTTGTAAAAAAAAAAAAAAAAAAAAAAAAAGCAATATCTGCAGAGCACAATACAGTGAAGCGCCAGAAAACAAGGCCTGTGTGTATTTCCCTGTGCATTTTTTTTGCTGTCTTTAGCTGTTCTTGCTTGCACTGCCAGATATTTAATCAGCTTGTTGAATTAAAAATTGACCTTTATATTGTTGATGGCATCTAATATTCAAGATTTAAAATCAGCTCTAAAGTTTTAATTGTGATCTTTTTCCCAAAAGTTTCAGCCAAAGTGGATCTGACATTCATCTTTCTGACAAAGAGAACAAAGAGATGCCCTTATATGTAGAGTTATAACTTCACTAGAGATGATTTTGGCTGTTACAAAGAAGCTTTTCCTTCACATCTCAGGCAGTGACTCGGGCTTCTTTGGGGATAGCAAAGTCCCTAAAACTTCAGGCGTTTAAACCGAGAACCTAGATCACTTTCACATTTTCATGGAAGGAAAAGTACAGTTAACAGTCAGTTATGGTCTCGGGAGAGAAGATGAGGCAAGTTCACAAACAATTTCCAAATCACTGGCACACAGAGCTAGAGACAACTGCTGTTTACTGGAGATGTGCCTTCGGAGAGATTAACATTGGTGAAGGTGATCCAGGATGTGGGGAAGAAATTCATTCCTCTCAAGAACTGGGCAAGTAGGCGGTGATGGATTAAAAGGCAGGGGTGAGGGAGTGAGGAGAAGAGAATACTGGCAAGTTGGGGTTTCCTAACTCCTCTTCCTACCTTACGGAGAGTCGCCCTACTCTCCCTGCTATGTGGGAACAATGATAGGATTAACCAGAGTTAAATGGCAAACCGTTTAATCCACTTGGGACCACCGGAACTGAATTAATGTCTTACTCCTATCTTTCAAAACAATCTAGTCCTAAAGGATGGGATCCAGTCGATTAAGAGTAGAGTGAGTTTGCTTTCTTAATTTAACTTCTACATTTTAAGATATGCTGAGTGTGGTTCTGATTGTATGAACATCTACTCACCCTTCTGACTTCCCAAAGCAAAATAAAACCTGGTACCTTAATTTAGAGAGATGAGGAGAATATTCTCTTTCTTCTTTGAGGCTACGGCAGGCTTTAGGAAGATGTGGATAGCAGGAGATTCTGACACAGCTGGTATTTTCATCAGGAAGCCAGAAAAATATCTTCTGAACCACACTGTATCAAAGTAGGGGAACTTCCATGGGAGCTGAACTGAGATTGGGTTCTTGTGTGGGAGTCAGCAAGACTTGTGTGTTGCATCAGATGTCCCACTCATTCATTTATTTTTTCATTCTTGTTTTTCAGATATTTATTGAGGGTTTCCTATGTGTCAGGTCTCATGCTAAGTATTTGGGAAATTTGCTATATAGGATTTTGTAGGCATTTGGGAGAGAGAAATGCACTAGAACATTTTGAACAATGAGTTGAATGGTTGAGAGTGTAAGGAAACTCCAAAATGATAGATGGGCGATATCTTGGATGATAAAGCAGTATGAATTAATTTGGACAAATGAGAAAAATCTTTTTTTACCAGTAAATCTCGTTAAGAAAGTTGACAAGGAGTGTACCTCGAGAGCGGAGACCATTACTGTTTCCAGAAAACAAACAGGGAAGAAGTAGCCCCGCTACTGGGGAAAAGTTCTGTTGATGGTAATAGAGCACAAACTAAAACCATCAGTTGGGAAGTTCTCTAACAAGAGAAAGAAGATCAGCTGATTATGACAAATGTGTATGGAATTGGAATACGCCATTTTGTTTTCTTTGTTGATTTATAAAATCATATATTTACAATATTACTAGAGCTGCAAGCAACTGGTACAGATTTAATTGTAATTATGAACTGTAAAGTTCAAGTTCATATCAGGTCAAACCAATGTATCTGTTTAGAATTAAAAAGTTAAGTTTTTCTAAAAGCAAATTATTCTTTGAATTTGTTGTTAGATTCCACATTGTGCGTTTGAAAAAGGAAACTGAAATAGTTTCAGAATTTTATAAATGTCCTTAATAGATTAAAAATAATGCCTGTGATTAGAGGTAGGTGGAATTACATATGGTTCTGTAGGGAAACTTTAGGAGTAAAAGATTTGATCTATAAGTTACCCGAAGGATTTTTTTTTTTAAGGAGGCAATTCTTTCCATTGGCAGAGATAAAGTTAAAGGTTTAGGTATTTGGAAGCAGAGAGATATCTTGATACATTGTCCCAAAACCTGGCATCGTGTTAAAATTTCTTGCCCTGAAACACTGAGAAAGAACTTACTTTTAGAAGTTACCCATAAAGCGACAGGATTACACCAGATGATTTCTAAAATCTCTTCCAGTTTTCAATGTCTATTAATGATTTTGGGGGGTATAATATTTGTGAATCAATTTTATATTGCATTGTCCATAAATTTTGGTCATGCTTTTTTTTTTCTTAGCCTTTAAACTAAGCACTAATGCTACAGTATGAGTGAAATGATTAGAAGGTTATCGTTCTTCTACCACATAACTAACTTATCAGGAATAGAATAGTTAGTTAAGAAAAAAGGGTAATGGATTCCCAGACCTGGGTTCAGATCCCCCTCTGCAACTTGCTAGTAAGTTTCTCAAGCTTTCCAAACCTCAGCTTCCTCATCTCTAAAATGGGCTTGTTGTAAGAATTAAAGATGCAGTACTTATCCCAATGCTCAGTATTCCATTTATTTATTTCCTGATGCTCACATTTTCAGATATGCACCTCCAAGCCAATGGTTCAGTGAGGAAAGGCCATCTGTGAACCCCTAAAATCCAGATGTTTTCCAAAAGATGCTCCTTTGCACAGACAGCAGGGTTTGACATTTTAGAAGCTTAGATGGACAATAGGGACCCTGGAAAAGAGATGTGGGCATGGATGACTTAGAATTTCATTATCTATTAAGAGTAACTCACATGGGATAAGATTGTGGCTCAATGCTTCTTTACAAAGAAAGTTAACTAGGCTTTTTTCTAGATTTGTCTAGAAATGGTGTAGAGAGTTTAGTCTTAGCATCATTCTGGGGAAAATTTGGGACTTTAAGAACTAGGAATGATTGCAAATAAAATTGTGGTAGACTTATGATTTGTACACTTTGCAGGTAAAACCAATAGCTATACCCAACAGAAGGCCATTTGTATAATCAGAGATTTACCCAATGAATCTAGCAAGAGAAGAGAGCTCTAAAATCAGTTTTTCTAAAATCACTAGAAAACATTACCTCATTGTTCTGACCTGGCTGTAAAAATAGATTGGTTTGGATGTTTTAAGAAAGGATGAGGGGATGTCACTTGTTTCATTGTTTATAGATTAGATCCTCAGGCTTAAGCAGGAATCAGAGGGTTTGCACTGTTAGTGAAGGAATGTACAGCAGTGAGACAGACCCAGACCCGCGAACTTGAAAGGACTGATAGACGTTACTCCAGGTCTTCGTGACCTGACCTAATGTATTGAATTGAAAGAAAGTCAACTTTGGGGGTATTCCTAATGAAGTACACCCAGAAACGTAAGGAAATTTTAAATGAAAGAGACGTGGTGTGTTTTTTTTTTTTTCTGAATTTTTTAAGAGACGTTACTGAGTATCCATTTGTGGAGGAAATCTGTACTTATTTCTGTATTGATTAGGTCATTAGTGCCATTTGTTCTGCCCTGTGGGTGTTACTTTACTTGGCTAGCTCCTTCTGCGCTCTGCATTACCCTGTTTCTTCAGGCAAAAGTTCTTATTAATAAGAGATCCGAGATTTCTGTAGCCCTGCATGTATCATTTGCTGGAAACACGGGGACAGTGCTAAGGAAAAATCAGTATCTTTCTACTGATCCTGAATTTACCTTTGGATCATTTTTGGTCAAAAGTTGTCTGTGGCCTTATTATTTTGGAGAAATAATTTGTTTCATTTTTTTGCAGTGTACAAGTTCTCAGATATTTATGAACACCCTCTCTTATGAAAGAGAGGGACTTGCGTGCCCATGTGATGTCCACGCCGATCTGCTCTTGGTTGTGGTCACAGCCGTGGCAAAATTTCTGTTGTAGCATACTTGCAGATTCTTGTTGCAGGGAAAAGAAAGGTGTATATTTCATTCTTCTTCTGTTTTTTCCTCTGTAATATGACTTACACTGTAACATGTAATAGCCGTATGAAACACAGAGAATTGGATCTAATCTAGGCATAAGGAATTGAGAAACAGGATACAGTGGGATAGTGGAAGGATATGTATGGAGCCATGACAAAAGAGGGCATGGAAATTAACTTCTGAAATTGGTACAGCCACTCGGGACAAGAATGGATTCTCAGCTCCTGATTTTAGGGACATTTTCTCCTGGTATGATGGAAAGGCAATAGGCTTGAAGTCCAGGTGACTTAAGTTTGAATTCCATCCCCGCCTCTCACTGACCTAGTCAAGTTAATTAACTACTGTGAGCTTCCAGATGTCAGCAACAAAACTCTCTTCATGAATTATCATACGTAAAATACTTGCCACAAACAGAAATGTTGTCTCTAGCCTGCTTCCTCCTACAGGGCCTGACTATTAATCCGTTAAAACATTGAAAACTGTAAGAGCACATGTAATGAAATGATATATCAATACTTGTTTTAAAAATGCTACGAAGCTTGAGTCACAAGTATTTTATGTGTCCACAGATTACTGAAAAAAAAAGATAAAATTATTTTGGTGGGTGGTGGGATTTTTTTTTTTTTTTTTTTGGCTATGCCATGCAGCGTGTGGGATCTCAGTTCCCCAACCAGGGATCAAGCCTGTGCCCCCTGCATTGGGAGCGCAGTCTTACCACTGTACTGCCAGGGAAGTCCCGTGGTGGGATTCTTTTGCTTTGGCTTTTATACAATGTTGACAATACATATAGCATAGTTAAGGAAAAGAATAATGGAAAAAAAAAAAAAAACGACACCACATCTAACCTATATCTTTACTCACCACCCAACTTAGTCTGAAACAATGTTATTGATTTAAGGGACCCAGTGGTTCATACTTAAGTACAAATAGATGCCCAAGGATAACTGATTAAGGAACAAAATGTTCATTAAGAACTTTTAGTAAATAGATAATGGTTTTGAAGATATTTATTAAAAGATGAGTAGAGTTTCAAGAAAAATTGCCTTTCCATTTTTTTTTTCTCATGGATTCACGAGGTTTGGGCTTTTAAATGCATGCTTGATGGTACACTTGTGATTCTTATAGTTCAGGTATATTGCCTCGCTCTTCAAATATGTGTTCTGAGCTATCACTCAGTCGGGTTGGGGAAAAGTTTATTTACACTCTGCCTTCTGTCTCATGTTCCCCATTAGTTCTTCCTGAACTGATACCAGGTAGATAAACCTGTTTTAGGTCCACTGGCCAACCCATATTTCTGCAGTTTCCTAATATTGAAGATGAAGTTATCAGTTTTTACTAATATGTTTTCCCTGAAATTATCTTCTGGAAAACCTAAGTTAGAATGAGCCAGTGTGAGCTTTCTTCGTAGATGGTTTGTCCTCAATTCGTTTTCTACTTAGCGAACCCCAGACACCTGGAACACAGACCCACTCGTTCTTTGCCTGTGCTTTCCGTGTGTTGGCGTAGAGGGTGATGGTTGCCTTTGGCAGATGTACAGGATCAAAGGGGCCTTTTTATCCTGCTACCCTCAGGAAGTCAGTTTCTCAGATAAAGGAAGTAGTGAGGTTAACAGTAGTTTCAGCCCTCCCCTGAAATAAAAGATAAGTGTAGTAGGTATAATAAATATATTTATTAATTATTTGTCAAAGGTAGTGGCTTGGTTAAAATATTTAGACAGAGAAATTTAAGGATTATGCTTACTTTTTATTAATTAAATGCTTTAATTTAATTTTAGTAATCACTGTAAATGAGATATACATTTACATATACACACATTACATTTTATAACATATAATAAATTATATATTATATGTATATATATGTGTGTGTATGTATATATATATGTACATATATAAATTTGGGATCTTGTTATATTACAAAAAGAGCAATCCCTCTTTTTGTGAGATCTGTGGTGAGGTGACCTAAGCTAGCTGCTTTTCTACTTCATTTTCCTTCTGAATTCATTTATCTCACTGCTGATGAACAATATCCCACTAAGCACAGGGTTACAGAACAGAGCCAGTGAAGAGAGGAAACTTGCATTTGCCCCTGTTCTCTACCCATCAGTACTGATAAAATGGCAAGATGCAAATAGAAGGTAGGGTGATGAATTCATTGTTTCAACTGAGGAGTTAGGGATTTCTGTACATTTCAGGTTTTGATTCCATAGCTCTGCCCCCGGTGACCAAAGTGAACTACACTGTCTGTGTTATAAATGTCAGTGGGTGATCTAGGGCTCATATGTTAACACAAATGAGCCATCTTAGTTTTAAGTGACTCCTGCTACAGAAGGAAGTACGTGTAAGTCAGTCTGTCATCTCGAGGGGAAGTCTTGGACTATGGCATTCTTTTCTGTACTGCACAGAGTCGTTCATCCCTAAAGCAGTGGTTCTCAAACCTACACGAGCATCTGAAATCACCCGGAGAGTTTCTTCAGACAGAGATCACTGGACCCCCACTGCCAGAGTTTCTGATTCAATAGATCTGGCGTGAGGCCCAAGTATTTGCATTTCTAACAAGTTTCCAGGCGATGCTGACGCTGCTGGCCCATGGACCACAATTTTAGAACCACTGATCTAAAACATAAAACTTTTTGTCAGAATGTAGAAATTGCATGATTGATGTTTCATAATCTGAAGTATTAAAGAATGCTGTAAAATTTCAAAACAAGCCTCAGGATAAATTTTAATTTACTCTGAGTTAAAAATTATTTTTTAAACATAGCCTCTTAAAAGAAGAGATGAGGATTCCAAATTCCACTAAACAGAAAAGAGTTAGGAGCCTCTGTTTTGGATGACTATAGGAAGGTGCAGATTTTCCCGTGAGGGTACGTTCTAAGAATCTCCAGCGTAGGATCTAAAATCCATGGACATAGAATAATCCCAAATTCACAAGATTGGGTATTCTAAGGATCAAGAAAAACTTTAGAATAAAATTTGGTGAGCACCAGATGTTAAAACTGTGAACACAGAAACCTGTAGATAAAGGTCTGTAATAGCTTTATTCATAATTGCCCCAAACTGGGCGATTTGTGTTTCAAAAGGTGACTGGATAAAACATGGTTCATCCATACAATGGAATATTACTCAACAATAAAAAGGAGCAAACTGCTAATTCTTGCAAAAATTTGGCCGGATCTCAGGGGCATTATGCTGAGTGGAAGGATCCAATCTCAAAACATCACAGGCTTCATAACCCCATTTATGTAACATCTCAAAATGATAAAATTATAGTGGCAGAGAGGAGGACAGACTAGTGAATGCCAGGGGCTATGTCAAAGGGGAGGTGTGATTGGAAAGAGATGGTGTGAGGCATGTTTGGGATGATGAAACTGTTCTCTAGCCTGATTGTGGTGGTGGTTACACAAACATACAGGCGTTAAGATTCATAAACCATATAGCCCCCTGTCCCCAAGAAGTCAAATTTACTATATGATCACTTTAAAGTGAAAAAAATTAAAATCAGAATAGTGCTATCTTTTATTCGTATCAAGTAACTGGATTTGCACAATTATATCAGGTAGAAGTACCAATGTATTTAAAGAAATAAAAACGCTTTACCTCAAGCAAAAGGAAAACAAAAACAAAAACGTGATTTTCATGAAAAGGGACCTTCATAAATGGTTAAGGTCGTTTGCTGCTAGCAGAGATCCTAGGAAAATTTGGAAGTTGGAAAAACCTGCCTGACACAGTCCTGACCTGTGTCCCCTCTAGGAGTTCTCTCTCATTTCCTCATTTTTCCTTTTTCTTAGAAACCTTCTCTGTAAGCTTTGTTGCTTTCAAAATGAATTTCAAGGGCATTTGAATTTCATTTATATTAGCTGAAAAAGACCGACAACCCCAGAACTGTCATCCACGTACCTCCCACATATATGCATGAACCCCCAGAAATCACCATCCACCCACAGCTTGAATAACCCCGTGATGGCTCCTGGGAGCCTTGGAAGGATGCCAGAACCATTTGGAAGTAGCTGTATTTTTTAGAGACACTGATGTCTCTAGAAGGTCTGGCTCTGCAGAAATGTTGGTGGTTTAATATTAGCCAGGCTCTAATCAGGTAATATCAGTATCTGTTGATGCATGTGTTTGTCTCAATGGGACATAGAATGCTAATTACGAGTGACAGTGTTCTTCTGAGTGCTTCAGAGGTGTTAACTGGTTTAAGCCTCACAACCGTCTGGGGAGGTAGGGGGGTCTCATTATTTGGGTTCCCAGATAAGGAAACTGACGGCACAGAGACACGTAAGGAAATTTCTCAGTCAGTGGTAGAGTCAGGCTTCATCCCTGACATCTAGCTTCAGAGTCCGAGCAGTTTCACAACTGTAAAGCTCTGTGATGTCTTGTTTTTGCCTCTATTTTCTCCTTTTCAGGACAGGCTGATATTTGTGTTAATGGTGCCTTTCAGTTTCCATGTGACCACCAACCCCGAGGTCCCTCATTAACTCTTGTACACAAATGACCTTGTTGTACCAACTGGGCAGGACATACGGATTCTAGTGTTTAAACCCAGTCACACAGGATGCCAGTGGTTACCTGAACCTTGTGTGTGAGTTGAGTTACAGCTGTGGGCAGAGGGAGAGGGCAGCCAAAATGCCTGCTGATACCCGAAGCAGTACGCTGCTCTTGTGGACGCATACACATTGGCAAGCTCCACAATACGGTGTCTCTGGTCTTTGGATGCCTAGACTGTACAGTACGTGGAAGCTGCTCTCACGTCGGTCAGGCCCGAGTGCTGCTTGGTTAAATCAGAAGTTTGTCCAAGAAGCCTGCTCCTGGCCTGCTTTTCCAACCACCTTGGGTGAGCAGAGGAGAACTTGACTTTGGAATGGAGAGAAGACTCCTTCTCCTCATTCTTCCTCTGATGCAGCTTGTGGAGCAGACAGAGGAGAACAAGAATCCAATCCAGACCTTAGAAATACAGAGGTTTTCCTTAGGTTCACTGCTAACCAGCTCCTTCTCAGGCTGGACTCTGGTGATGTTCCCCCAGAAATCCTCCTTATCAGAGATAGTCGACTCAGTCCCCAAAGACAGCTGTGGATTGAGGTTGTACCGCCTTGAGGTCGGCTCCATGCATCAAAGAAATCCCTGTGCCTGAATTTTAGCATGGTGGTCATGGTGAGACCTCATGAACCTTAGAGACAGTCCTTCCCCTGGGTGGGGTAACACTGGCATGGACCACAGGTCATGCATCCATTGTACACTAACAGCTCTTCTGTAGCTCATCTGCTTCTCACTTTTAAGATTTTATAGAATCAAGTATTCAGTATGCTTTTTTGTATTGTAGTGGGACATCCAAGGCAACTCTACTGATGAAACGTAATTGCAGGTTTCTGGCTAGGGATAGCAGAAATGATCCTCTCTTGCGATAAAAGGTGTAGTTATTGTGCGGTTTGCCATCTTTCTGGAATAAGCACCCGTGATTGTACGTGTGGTGTTGCAGTCACTCCTTGGTGCACGCATACCGCCGAATGCACAGATTGAACAATGTTGTGGGTGGCAGTGGACAGAGCTATGTCAAAGGGGAGGTGAGTTTTTGAGACCAACATTTGAAGAATATCAGTGACATTTGACCTTGGGCAGGGGACCTATCCCTTTTGAACTTCAGGTTTCTCTCCTCCTTCCCTCCCTCCCTCCTTCCCTTCCCCTTCCTTCCTTCCTTCCTCCCTCCCTCCCTCCCTTCCTCCTTCCTTCCTTCTTTCCTTCCTTCCTTCCTCTCTCCCTTCCCCCTTCCTTCCTTCCTTCTATTAATATGTGAATGAGATTAACAGTAGTGAAGATTAAAAACACTAAGTGTAAAGTATTTTTGGCAGCATTTGGCAAATAATATAATAAAACATGGTAGCTATTATTTTTTAAAGTATGAGTTCATGCGTCCGTGTTTAAGTTGAATTAAATATGAACAACTCTGGAAATTTGTGACTGTCATTATCCAGATAACAATTTTGTGATTTACTTTAAAAAAAAAGTGATATGGAGGATCAATTTCCATTGGTTACAAAGGATGCTCCCAAGGCTCTTCTGGTGACTTATCAGTAAGTCTTGTGAGGGAATAAAGTCATTCAAATATAAGTTTCACTCCAGCACAACCGTAGAGGCAAATATGTCTATGAAATAAAGCACTTGATGTCTTAAGAAGCTGCCTTTTAGACAGGTTCTTTCTGAACTAACCCCTCTTTGGCCCCCAGGCTCTGGTGTGTGTCGCTGGACTTGTGTGGGGCTGAATCTCAAGAGTGAGTGTACAACTGTCACGCACAGTCTGCGTGTGAGCGACAGAGCACCGGCCAATCTTCTGCAGCTGGGAACAGCAATCAGCCGCTTGGTGAATTAGGGTCTTGTTTACACTGTTGTCCAAGATAATCATTTGCTTGTTTTAACTGAGATGCTCTATCTTCCTCAGAGGCATCAGTCCTCATATTTAAATGATAAGTTCTTTAAATCTCACAAATCATGTGTGGGTTTCACAGGAGGAACCCTGTCACAGCCTGTATTTTCTCTCCCTAATTGGGGAATCAAGGCATGAGTTACAGGTATATTTCAAAGTATTCTTCAAACAGTTATAAAAACATTATGTGGCCTAGTCCAGCAACTTTTTGGACACGGACCTATTTTTAAGAATGCCTTTTATGTGAACTCCCAGAACACATCTATACGTACACATGCACAGACACGCCCCCTCCCTGCCACCCCAGCACACAAACACCTGCACTCACAGATGCGAAATTCAAGTTTACAAAATAAGGCATAGCCTTCCCTAGGGTATCGTACTCTAAGTCTTACCTATTCTATTCTAGTGCATCTCATTTCACTCCATTCTATGTTCTGTTTACTTCCTTTACAAAATTCAAGTTATAACCAATGATTTGACTTTCTGATTTACTAACATGTCACAACCTGAAGTTTGAAAAGCATTAATCTACATATAAATTGACTTTGGATTCTATCTGCTCTCCAAGTATTTGCAGAAAGGAGTACCTCTGGCATTACTATGTCTTTTTGATCTTCAGCTACGTGTGATCACAATACAATGATTCAAATATGTCCAGACTTACTCTACCGAATAAATGCCAATTAGTACCCCTTTAAGACAATAATGACCTCTAGTCACTCAGTATGTACTTATTGATGAGTCAGATAAGTTATTTTGGAGGTCATGAGTATGAGTCACTACCTACTAGATCCGGTTCTTCCAGAAGAGGGACTTCCTGAACAAAGTGTCTGTGTATTCCTAGGAAATGTTTGCTGGTCTGAGTTGTGTTTTTCATGCAGCCACGGCACACAAAGTCAGGTTTTTTAAAGGCATAAGTCTTAAAGACACATTTTAAAATTTTATGTCATGAATATAATATAAACAGTTAATATTTTAAACAATTGAAAAATTAATACAGCATTCCTGGTTAAGATGATTAGAAGACATTCGCAGAAGGCATTTATCTTTTTTAGAAACCATGGTTAATTTCCTGTTATGTTCCAGGTACCTTCGTGGTTTCTGGAGACCTAGAGATAAGTAAGACATAGTCCCTGTTCTAGAGGCACTAACGCCTGACTCTCAGATAACTTCAGGACCCTCTGATAAGTGCTGGCATGGAGATGTGTCCTCTGATGGAGGTCAGTGTGAGCACAGAGGAGGAATAGACCGTGGGGAGTGGGGACAGAGCCAGAGATTTGACTTTTGAATCTCATCTTGCTGGTTAATATATAGGTTTAAAGCAGTGATCCTTCACATGTTGTAAAATGAGTTTCTCCTCTGGAGAGTGGAGGTGGCTGGGGTCACCTTCCCCCGCCGCCAACTGAGGGAGGGGCGTTCTGCTTTATCCCCAAAGCCCTATACCCTTCCAGAGTAGCCCAGCCAAGCAACACATGGGTACACAATGACCATGAGGCCCGGATGTGTGAAATTCGTGTTAGTTCTTGTAACAGAAACATCGGAGAGCTGTTCTGTGACAAGTGTCACAGGTGTGCATTGCACCATCTGCTGGCACTGGAAGAATATGAGAAGCATTGCCGAGGGCCGGATTGAAGTCCTGGCCCTGACAGGCCTTACTGGCATCCTTCGCAGTGTTCTCAGGTTCTATGGACCTCGACTTCTTTCCCTTTTTGACTGGGTTCAAGGCCAGAGGTGGTTTAATAAATAATATAAGGTATCTCTTCTAAATTAGTGAAGATTCTTTTAAATTTGTACCTTTAAATGGTTCTTTTCAGTTTCTCCAGGGGGACATGGGGTGGGGCTAGTATATCCACACTAAGCAACAAGCAAGATGATCTGTAGACCTGAAAAGGCGGGGCGGGGGGGGGGCAGCCATCAAAGGACCACTTACTGTGTGTTTGCTTGTGACTTCGGCAGCTTATCCTGGTCTAATCCGTCCAGTGCGAGCAGTGGAACTCTGCCTCTGCCCCGCCTCCTGCATCCACACCGGAGGTGCGCATCCCTACTTTGACCTTGCTCCTCTGCCCCTTCGAATCATCCTGGCCGCCGGCTGTTACCTTTGCCCTCCTTTCTGATCTCTGCTGCCCCATCCTTGGAGAAAGGCCTGGGCTCTCAAGGAGGGCAAGAGGGAGGCTGCTCCCAACCCTGCAGGGTGTGGGACCACAGGTTCAGATAATGACCGGCTTCGTTCTTAAAGTTCGCGACTTGGCGAATAATTGTCAGACTCAAAAGGAGAATTATTAACTCTTGACTGAGGACTTGGAGTAAATATTTCCTTTCTTACTGGGAGGATACTACTGTCTTCATTTCATTGGGTGAGAGGATGTTTTCTTCAAAATCATAGATTAGTCTAATCTGTTATCGTTGAAGCTTAGTGAACTACCCAGTAAGGATTCATTTGGAATTCATTGTTTAGCATACTCGCTGAAAAACAGAGAAGGTAAGTCCTCGAAACGCTAAGTTGAATAACTCCTCGTTTTTAGCAGACTGTAAATTTCCTGAAGGCAGGGGCTGGACCATATCAATCTTTGCACGGCTCCCAATTCCTAGCAGACTGGATTGTACCTAGTAGGAGCTGAGTAAATAATTGTTTATCCATTTCACTAGCATTAACAGCCCTGATTACACACATGATCACACACACGGATTGTCTGGGCAATTAAAGTGGGGTCCTCCAAGAGACTAAACGTTTTACCTAGACTGATTTAAGTACACATCTTCTCAGCCTTGTAAAACATCAAATGCTGAATACAACTTACTATTCTCATATTGATTCATTGTCGTAGTATGAAAACCAGTTATTGAGCTGTGTTTGTGGGAATAACGATTCATGCTGTTACAGCTTCACCTCCCCCCAGGCCTATCCACAAAGAGAAGTGGTGAAGGATGCCACATAAAGAGGGAAAGAGATGAAGTGACTCTGTGGGTTGTCACTGGTAAAGTTTATAGAATGCTGCTCAGCCTATAGGACCACAATGAAAGCATCAGCTGCTATTATAATTGTTTAGACTGCTCCTTTATTAGTGTCTTTGAAGTGCTAACATACTTGCTCTGCATAGGGTAGCACGGGGAAATCAGAACACTTATAAATTTCCTATGGCCAGCTATAAAAATTTTTAAATCAACAATATTCAGTTCTAATTTACCTTATTATGTCCTGCCTATTCCTCCAAAGAGTACTTTAGATAGACAACAGTAATACATGTTTCCTGTGGTGAAAGGCATGGTCAACACTTTCTAACTTGTATAATCTCGGGCAATTTTCTTGGCCTACTGAGTCTCAGTTATCCCATCTGTATAATGGAAACTGTGACAGCTAAGTATTAGCGATTCTGACAGAGTAAATGATATCATGTGTATAAGCCGTTTATCATGGTATCCTTAGTGCCTACTGTGTGTCAGGCATGGTGTTAGCTGCTGGTGGTCTCGAAATGACATCTAGGAATGTCACTTTCAGAGGTGCCTGCAAGTAGATGTGTGCTACATTTGAGGTTAGAGGACTGTGTAACCTGATAGTGGCCTCTGAGAATTGGGAGTTAAAAATAGGATCAGATTTTATGTTTAGATGAAAATTCATAACTTTGGAGAGAGTTATAGATTTTTAATTGACCAGAATTAAATATGGGGTCCAATAAGAAGCGGTTACTCGGAAGTACAGATTGATATACAAATACACACAGTATGTACAAGTTTCAGTCCCTTTACACGTATTGCAAGATTTGGATCGGTAGTGAGGTGTCCAGGGTTAGAGAAGGTGCGTTTTGTTACCACCACGATGCGACTTCAGCCTTCCAGAGGGAAGTCCTGAGGTGTGGCAGGCAGGGCCCCCAGAGCAGCCTCTGAGATGGAGTTCAGTGTGCAGGAGGTTTACACAGGATGGTTCTTGGGACCAACACCATGAGGGACACAGGCAAGGGAGCAGGAGTGGCCAGAGGGAGCAGTGAACCACAGTTCAGGCCTGAGGATGAGATCAGCCTTGGCCAGCTCCGGGGCCCTGCCGCTAGGATGGCCCTGAGTGTCAGCCTAGGCTGGAGATGGCCATGCTTACCTTCCCACATCAATCACTTATTGGATATGGACTGTCCTAGGAAGAGTGTGGCATTGGAGCCTCAGACTCTGCAGTTGAAATAACCCCTCAAGAGGCAACAAGTCCTTCCTTGAAGAGGATTCTGTCTCTACCACCAAGGTTGACCAGAAAGATAAAAAAAAATGACCACCACAGTGCCCTAGGACAAGTGTATTTTAATGTGCACCCCAGTGTTGCATAAAACTTGTCTTGTATCACTCCTTGAGAAAAAAGGCCTTAACTAGATATGCGTCAGTTTTTTTCAAAGAAGCTGTGGGTCTAAGAGATTTTCAGACCTCTTCCATTCTCACCTATGAATCAGAGTCTCTCCCATCTGGACTGAAGCCCCGTTTGGGTGCACAGTACTTCTACCTGATATTATTATATTATTTAATCCCAGAGGAATTTATTATGAAAATCTTTAAAACATGCACAAAAAATAACGATAATTGAGTACCAACCCCCCCCATGTATGCATCAGGGAGTGTCCACATTTCCCCTTCTCCTTCCGGAGGGATTTCTAATGCATAAAGCATAGCCTCCTGTGTTCATCTGAGACAGATCCTGACGGATGTGTCCTCAGAGCAGGGTGAGATTTCACAATGTTTGAAGTCACTAATGTTTCTTAATAGCACTGACGTGAACGCAGTTGGAGTTGTCAGATCCATGGTTCCGGGAAGCGACCTGCTCACCACCCCCAGATCTTCAAAGCAGTGCCCCGCCAGTCACTCACATTTCCACTGTCTTGCCTCTGCAGCTCAGCAGTGGGAATTAGATTTGGGCCTGGAATGAGGGCTGATGCCTGAGGCTGTCTCAACAACGTTCATGGCAACCCAAGAAGCCCACACCGGGAGTCACAGGCCGAGAGAGGTGCATGGAACTCTTGTGCTTCAGTTTCGTGATGCTGTTGTGTGGAGGGGCCTCCTGAAAATTGATGGACACGGAAGTGACCTGCCAGCCTGCTGTGCGCTTGGCAATATTTCAGCGCAATGTAACATCAAAACCAAAATTTCAGTTTAGGAAAGGAGCATCGTAGGGAAGTCGTACAGAGACTATCTAGAGCCAAATCGGGGATCTGATCAGAATCCGTGACCTGAAGTTCCAAGACCATTTCTGATTCCCTAGCAAGTTCGAGTCCCCAGGTGGGTCTTCCAGGGTGTCCAGGATGAGGCCCCAAGCCTTAGGCTGTGCTGGGCCCGGCTCTGTCCTGAGCGGAGCAGCCCTGGCATGCCAGGGAGTGAGTCAGCAGTCCCCTCTGCCCCCGCGGATGCAGTGGGGACTTGGTGGCTGTTTGGCCCCAGCGCAGGTGGCAGCGGGGGTGGCGGCGGTTGCATTTCCTCTTTGAGGTGGGGACTCAGCTGTTTCCTTGGTCACGTGCCCCTCCTAAGCGCTTGGAAGAGGCAGGAGGCCAAGAATACAGCTGAGACTTGAGCTGCAGCCAACTCCCAGCAGCTGCTACTCTGTTCTCTGAGCTGGAATCAACTCCAGGCTGCAGTGTGGCCTGATCTGGCATTTGGGGAGGGGCCCGGGAGCGGTGTCACTTGCACATTCTGAGTGACTTAACCCACCTGCTGTTTGTGTGTGTGTGTATGTGTGTGTGGCTTAATTTAAGTGACACTTTTCTAATATCCCAGTTACATGAAAAAAAATGTAGCTCAGTGAAAAAAGGAGAAGGCGTTCACTTTTGGGGGGGGGGTCGGTGGATTTGTAGATCTTAAAGAAATTACTTTAAAACATAAAGCTGAGGGTACCATCCTAACTCAGAATGTGTTTAATACAAGCATGTTTTGGTCTACATTTTCGTCTCTATATATGCACAGAAGCAGCTTGGCAAGGAATTGCACCAGGAGCAAGAAGTACTGAGTCCTAGTGATTGTGTGGCCTTTACAAACATAGGTATGTGATTCTGGACACCATCTTTGGTCTCAGCCTAGGCTGTTTGTTTGTTTGTTTAACATGCTAACTGAAGACAATAAATCTCTCAGATCAAATTAGGAGTGTTTTTTGGAGAAGCAAAACAAAGAAAGTGGAAAGTTTTGGGCAAAATGCCAAAAAATCAAATTTTAACAGTCTACAGAATCAAAATGTGTACTTAGTCAACACACAGTATCTATTTCTTTTTTTCCCCTTTATTTATTTATTTATTTATATTGAAGTATAGTTGATTTACAATGTTGTGTTAGTTTCAGGTGTACAGCAAGGTGATTCAGTTATACACACATATATTTTTTCTCAGATTCTTTTCCCTTACAGGTTATTACAAAATATTGAGTCTAGTTCCTTGTGCTATACAGTAGATCCTTATTGGTTATCTATTTTATATATAGTAGTGTGTATTTTTGTATCTGTTTCTACACAGCAATAGTTGATAGGTCTTTAAAATGGCTTAGCATAGAGCTGTTTTATGTAATGTAAACATATCGATTTGGAGGTAAGAGATCCTACCAAACATCTAGGATTTTGTTACTTCCTATATTTGAGAAACCAGAAAAAGAATTATCTGCGTAAATATCGCATGAGTTCCTGAATCTGTCCTCCTATTTGAAAGCATTGCTGTTGACGAAGAGCCACCTTTAATGAACTCTACCTGCTTTTTTATGCAGTTAATACAAAATCCTCCTCAAGTCTGGGTCCTCCAGAGGGTGCAGTGTATTCTAGTCATCTTTGGACCCGCTGTTCCTATCAAGGTGCTTGTTAAAAGTATGTAGAAGAAATGAAAAGGCATTCAGTTTATCCTGTTCATTATGCTTTTGAAAGGAAATGTGATGATGATAATGATGTGTGTTGTCGTGGTTTTAAAAATACCCAGATCGGGCTTCCCTGGTGGCGCAGTGGTTGAGAGTCCGCCTGCCGATGCAGGGGACACGGGTTCGTGCCCCGGTCTGGGAAGATCCCACATGCCACGGAGCGGCTAGGCCCGTGAGCCATGGCCGCTGGGCCTGCGCATCCGGAGCCTGTGCTCCGCAACGGGAGAGGCCACAACAGTGAGAGGCCCTCGTACGGCAAAAAAAAAAAAAAAATACCCAGATCATCGCTCACCGTGTAACAGCTCCGCTGGTCTTTACCCTTCTTCCCAGACCCTTGGCTCCAACCTGCCCCTCAAAGAAGAGTGGCTGCAGACAGGAGATGTTTAAAAGTGACAAACTTACAGGTGGCGGCTGAGTAAAAGGGACTACAGATGGTATAGATGGAGAATGCTATAAATGATGACGGATGTCACCCAGGCACCATTCCCTGATTCCAAACCTACAAAGCAGAAGGGAAACACATTTCTTTTAATGAAGTTACAGGGGTTCCCCACAAACAGTCCATTTTCATTGAAAACTTTTGGTTGATTCCTTGTAGAAGCAAGTAAGCTCAGAACCCAATGTTCACGTCAATGGCTCCATATAAACACATCCTTGAATTCTTAAGACATTTAAGTCCAGTCTGACTTGTAATTGTTTTTGACTTTGTTTTTAATGCATTCAAGTTGTTTTGATTTTAATATTTATTCCAAGAACAAAACATATTTTTTGATCATTTAAATGTTTATCTAACTCATCTTGAGATTCTTCTGGTGTTATCAAAATAGTTCTAAAAAATTTTATTAAACAAGTTGGTTCATGTGTGGGGTATTTTTCTTTAGTTTTATCTTTGATGTTTATTTTATTTATTTATTTATTTAGGCTGCACCGGGTCTTGGTTGAGGCACGTGGGATCTTCATTGAGGCACGTGCGATATTTCATTGTGGTGCGCGGGCTTCTCCCTAGTTGTGGCGTGTGGGTTTTCTCTCTCTAGTTGTGGCATGCAGGCTCCAGAGCGCCGGGGCTCTGTAGTTTTCGCGACACGCAGGCTCTCTAGTCGAGGCGCACAAGCTCAGCAGTTGTGGCACGTGGGCTTAGTTGCCCCGCGGCACGTGGGATCTTAGTTCCCCCACCAGGGATTGAACCCACGTCCCCTGCATTGGAAGGTGTGATTCTTTATCACTGGACCACCAGGGAAGTCCCTGACGTTTATTTAAAACATGCCTTTCATAGACTAACTCCTTTCACTGTGCATTTGATTAGATGGACTTATTCTCTACTTTTGGTTTTGTTAACAATTGCATTGTCTTTACTTTCATGTTTTCTAATTGAATGGGTAATTTCATGGCAACCAAAAAGGGGTTCACTGTGCAATTAACACTGCAAGTAGCCTATTTGAACTCATTCAATATTTTTTGGTGTCTTCTCAATCTTTAAGTTTACTTTTTCTGATTGTAAAGCTAAAATAGGTTCATTTGAGAAAATTTAGAAAGACTGGGGTAAGCATGTACCCTCATATATCCTGTAGTTTCATCCCATGGATTCCAAAGCATCACTTTGGCCGCCTTGGTTACTTATCAGGCATGTGGTGACTGTTATTCTCACTCATCTGAAAGTGTTGTGGTTGAAGTTGAAGTCCTGTGGCCAGTCTGTCAGAATCTGAACTCTAACCCCACCTTGTCCTGGAGCAAAATCTTAGCTATGATACTTAATGTCTCTGTAGCTGTTTCCTCCATTCAAAAATAGGACATTTGAGGGTGAATCCTTTTATCCTATATTTTTTAATCGAAATAATGTCAGGTACACAGTGAGCAATAGATGTATTGAAATTGTTGTCAGTCGGCTCTGTTTACATTAGCATTAAACTTTCTTTTTATGTAAAATCTCTAATTGTATCATAGTAAAAGTCATTTTCTTTGCAGTGTGATTTATGGCAGTGATAATGATAATGAGGAAATAATTGCTAGTTTGAAAGTGGGACCTCAGCGGTTTTGCATTATGACTAGGTACCATAATCTCATGACTTGTTAAATTTATGTATTCATTCACTAATTCATTAAATAAGTACATCATCAAACCATTACTGAACACCAGATGTTTCCATACAATAAAAGTAAGGATAGTCCCAGTTTTTAAAGAACTTATGTGAGAGTGAGAGAGATAAGTAAGAATCTGTTACTTCTCTCTCTCTCTCTCACAGAGGAATCTACAGATTCTTCCTGAATCTTGACAGTCTTTTTTTCAATGTCCATTGGAAGCTGGGCTCCATTTGGCTTACTTCTTTTTTTTTTTTTTTTTTTTTTTTTTTTGGCGGTATGCGGGCCTCTCACTGTTGTGGCCTCTCCCGTTGCGGAGCACAGGCTCCGGACGCGCAGGCTCAGCAGCCATGGCTCACGGGCCCAGCCGCTCCGCGGCATGTGGGATCCTCCCGGACCGGGGCACGAACCCGTGTCGCCTGCATCAGCAGGCAGACTCTCAACCACTGCGCCACCAGGGAAGCCCCATTTGGCTTACTTCTTAATAGGTTTTGGAGAGGTGCTGGATTAAAAGAAGAAAAAGAAGCAATGTAAGATTTTTTAAAAGTTAATTAAAGGAAAATATCTAATCTGAAATGGGAACTTATAATGCACAAAAATGTAATTTATAATGAAATTTCTCCTAAATAATGCACTCTGAAAACTAGCATGGAACAGGCATCTTGACAGCATATACATTCTTGAGTAGACACTGATTTTAAAAAGGAGGACCTTTACATACTAGTAGTATAGTGGCTGAGTACCAGTAGTGGTGACTGGAGCATCCCTGTACCATCTCTGAATTTGTTTTTATCCATTTGGGGTGAGGAGTAGTCTTAATTAAATATAGAAGTGTTCATTTTTGCCTGAGCATATCTATACTAAAAAAAGGGGGGAAAAAGAGAACCTAAAAGCCTTTTTTTGGGGTGAAACTGTAAATATTACTTCTAATAAATATTGTTTATTGCATTCTTCATATATAGCCCAGATGTGAGTGAGTGTGTGTGTGTGTGTTTCTGTGTATATGAACGTGTATCTTTGGAGAGGTTAAGATGTGTAGAGACTACACTTCACATAGACCATGGTGAATACAGTATCAATAGCTTATTATTGCTGGTCAGAAAACAAACTTTCCCTCCAGTGTTTATTTAAAGGCTGCAGTTGTCTTTCAAAATCCACTAAGAAACCTGCCCCCCAAATTCAGTTATAATGTTTTAAAGAGAAAAGAAATACAGTGAACAGAAAAAATTTACTCCTAATTTGCATACAGAACTTTTGACAAAATAAAATATGTGAAAATGCTGCATCACAATACGTGTTAAGAGAAAGATTCCTAAATTTTCTACCAGTTTTTAAGAATGTTGCCAGGACACAAAATCTGCAGTAAAGCCCAGGCCACTCAACTAGGTTCTGTCTAGAGAAAGCCAGGAAATAAGGGTAGGTTTGGCTTATAACCAGAGCATTGTTTTTTTTTTAATTTTTTATATATATTTTTTTTGCGGTATGCGGGCCTCTCACTGTTGTGGCCTCTCCCATTGCGGAGCACAGGCTCCAGACACACAGGCCCAGCGGCCATGGCCCACGGGCCCAGCCACTCTGCGGCATGTGGGATCTTCCCGGACCGGGGCACGAACCCGTGTCCCCTGCATCGGCAGGCGGACTCTCAACCACTGCGCCACCAGGGAAGCCCAAGAGCATTTTTTTTTTAAACAAAAGTTTTCCAGAATTGACCAACTGAATTCATGTATACACGATACAGCAGGCCGGGAGGATTTGGACAGGCAGCTCTTCTTTTCAGTTTTTCACAGTCTCCTGAAGTTCGGCTTCTTGGTGAGCCAGTGGATGGCCTGTGGAGGGAATAGCCAGTGGTTTCTGTCCCTGTGTCACTCTCCCCTTTCTCCTTCTGGAGTCTCTGAAGTTGAGAAAAATTATGGCCTCACCTGGAATTGGCATCTGCAGGTGTCACCAGGCCCCCCATAGGAATGATCAGGCCACAGAGTTTCCAGCAGAAACACTCCCAGGCAAGTTATAAGGATAGTTTCAGACCAGAAGAGGTTTCAAAGACCTGGGATTGTACAAATCACACATGCGTGTTCTCTCTCTGTGTATATATGTATACATATATACACATATATACACATACATATACACACACATATATATATTAAATCTTAATATTTAAATTAGGATACTAACAATACCTTTTGAGGGTAAAAGTAGTCATATATGTTAACATGCTTAGAATCCATTGGTACTAACAGATTCAGATTACCTTTCTTATCATTATGTACGTGATTTGTGAGGCAACAGGATCCAATCATGTCCTTTACACATCTTTTCCTTTTCAGTGAAATTACGTAATTGTTCGAAGTGTAGAACCCTTTTTTGTATATACCTTACTTTAACAGATACAGAAAAATGCTCTCCTAACATACTATTTATCTATAATAATGAACCATCCTGTCTTTGCTTAGATGCTAGTAATAATGAGTGAATGACTCTTTTTGTCTTCCTAGTTTTCAGTCTATTTGTGAAAATTAAAATTTGTTTCAGGCTCCATCATGAATTCCTCCAAATATTCCATGTTCTACTTTCACATATTACTTTTGGATGATTTTTTCTGACAGTTGGGCTGGCCTGCCCCTTCCTCCTTACCTTTTTTTCTTTCCTCCCTTCCTCCCTTCCGCCCTTCCTCCTTCCTTCCCTCCCTTCCTCCCTTCCTTCGTTATGAGTAAAAAAAATTATGCTTTTTTCCCCTCTGTATAGTTTTCCCCATGTTTACGACTTGGACTTTTTATTAAGGAGATTGTATCTAACAAAAATGTTTCCACTTCTGAGCATGCCTTGCTATATATTATGATGCAACTGTTGACTTCTCTTATCTATGTTTAAAATCTTGAAGGTATCACAAATAAGCCAGTGGCTCAAAAGCTGAATATTACACATTACATAAGACTGACAGATGTTTCATTTCTACAATAGATCAAATCATAAATTTGATTCTTTCGCAGATAATCTCATCCTGGCCATTTCCACATCTGAGGCTTGGATGTACAGTCTTGCAAACTTTTAAACAGCCGTTGTTTAAAAGTTGTTTTCGTTCGTTTTGCTTGTTTTCGTTCTTTGATCCAATACCAGATTTCCATCCCCCATTTCAGGAATCCTGTTGTCCTACTGTGTTGCAGGGATACTACATCCCATCTGACTTTTAATTTCAAGGTTGCACCTTAGAGATATCAAAGTGCACGCATTAGCCTCTTGTCTTTCTTCCTAAAATGTCCGTTTGCACTCGGTCCACCCGCAGTCCCCCTTTTTTGAAGTCTCTGAAAATCAAGCGTGTTTCAAGGCTATTTTCTTCTAATCATACGACACATGTACAAAGCTAATAGCCCCTTCCCGACCCTTAGCTTAAGCATTATACACCCCATGAATAGAATGACCCCAAGTCTTCAACTTCACCATCAGGAATCCTCAAAGAATTTTTACATACAGCTTAACCCTGTTCTTCCAGTAGTCATGGGACCCTTCAGCCCTGGGATCTCAGGCCCACATCTCTCATCACCTGGGTTGAAACTGACCATGTATCTCCTGAATTTCATCAGTGATTTCTGCCAGTTCCCTTATATAGATGGTTTGATAACCTGTTTTTTCCCACGACAGGTAACTCTAGCAGGCTCTAATAACTCACAGAGCTTACAGCAGCGCATAGTTTTGTAAGATTATCCAAATGTATTAGATATTTTAAAATATAGAGAATTTTAAAAAGCACACACCTGTTTTCCCTGGGCTTCTCTGGATTGAAGGGGCTTGTTGGAAAGTTTGAACAGGGAGCATCCCAATAGGAGAGTCTATCGAAGTAGAAGGCATTCACCTGCAAAATACTGCAGTCTTGAATGCAACTGACTCTCTAACAGTCCCTTAAAGCAAGAATGTTTTCTTTAAAAAAAAAAAAAAGTTTTGAGGTCAGTCTTGAGGCAGGGAGCAGGGGAGAGGTCATGGGTGTCTGGCCAAGCTTTTGAGGTACACAGTGGTCATGTGATTGCAGTTGTGACATTGAATGGTGGCACACAGGCCAACTTTAAACGGCAGCCCCTATCTTTCAAGTGACCGGCCACAGCTGCCTGTAGGTGACTTTGCAAGCAGGGCTCCTCGGGTTTAATCAGCATTGCCATAGATGGCCCCAGACCTGGGGGAGCACGCACATGCACATGTGTCTTAAGTAGGAAATTACCTGCCGGGTGAATCCTGGGACACCTGGCAGAGAAACAGATTCTGTTCCACCAATGTGTCGTAAGTTTTCTGAAAATGTTTCCCTCCCAGGAATATATCCATTTCTCCTCCCGGCACATTGGTACAGATTGTGTTCTTGCTGTGTGTGAGGCATTATCCGTGCTCCCAGAGACACTGGTCCAAGAGCCCTCTGTCCAGGGAATTTAGTCATTCTCCCACCCATGCTTACCACCTGGAATGCTTTCGATGGTTTATATTTAAAGCAGGATCCTAAAACAAGCCAAACCCTTGATGGCTTAGAAGTAAAGGCTTTGAGACACCATATTGCATACTTGCGTTCTTTTCCTAGACATTTGTTCTCCCTGAGTCTCTGTAAATCCTGTCTCTGAAGCCACAGAGGTTTCACTCCCTGCCTGCTTCCCTTCTCTTCGAGGAAAGGACGCATCGCAGGAAATGTTTTCCCATCACTTTCTGCAGCACTTGAGGTCCCAAATGCAGACTCTTTTCCTGAAGTCCATTCCCGAACGTCCTTTGGTGGTTTTGTTGTTAACTTACTCTCCCACATCTACAATTTAAATAGTCTTTCTAGAGATTTCATCGTGGTGAGGAAAAATTCCAACAACGCGTTGCTAGCCATTAAAACCAAAAACATGCGGATGTCAGATGAATTCATGTATCCTACATTTCAAGTGCATTTTCTCCCAGGAAGTCTGAGGATAGTAGGAATTATTTATTGAACACTTACGTTCTTCTCTAGCAAATCTGTTGATCTCAGCCCAGTGGCTTTCTGGTTTTCATGACTGTGTTTGCAGGGGTGTCAGTATGGAATTTTGTGTCTCTACGCTGCTGTACTAGGCAGCGTAGAGAAAGAGGAAAAACAAGAGGAATAAAGTTCCTCGCATTCAAGAAGGGGCAGAGATGGCCGGTAGGATGTAGATATATTATCCTCCTCTATGTGGGCTGAGCACCATTGCACTGCAGTGGGGGCATGTCATCCTGAGGTGCCAGGTGACACAGGTGAGGGGCCTGATGAAGTGAGCACTTGGACAAGACTCCATGGAAGAAACTCGATGTAATAACTGAAAAAATGGAGTTTAGAAGGAATGAGAGGCACTACTTCTGTATTTGTTTTTAGTCTGGAAATGTGAGCAAGGCCTAACTGTCTGGCCAGTTTAATTGTAATAACTCATACATTGGTTGGATGCCATCATTTTCATGAAAACTCAGACACTATCAATGCCCTAAAGAAACTCACCTGCATGTGAGTCTTCAGTTCAGGGTTTCCATGCTTTCCTTTTATCTAATGAAAACATCTGCCCCTTGTCTGTTTTCTGTCACTTATATCTATTAGTTCCCTTAAGATGGCATTCAAATTAGCCTTTGTGAATAGAAGACTTTGAGGAAACGTTAGGTCTAAGGTTGGCAGTGGTGTGCGTTTTTGTATTGTATGCTTTAGTCCTCTGGATGGGATTGCTTTGCTCTCAAATCCCTTTGTCCGCTGAATTCTCTAGTTGGGTTGTTAGCTGTCCCCGGGGGCAAGCGCCATCTCTTTCCTTTCTCTAGTGTCCTATCCAAAAGGCCACACAAGTGTAGGTGCTCTCTAGGTAAGCTTGGACTCTTTCTCTGAATGGACTGTCCATTATCACAGAGCTCAGTGAGACCAGAGCCCTCTTGAGACCCTCCCATCCAGAAGCATGTCATGGTTTTGCCCTATTAGTGGCTGTTGGGCGTTTTTCCCTTAACCTTGCCACATTGGTTAATAGGTCTCTGGATGGTTAGATGCCTTGGCTTTTGGGGGTTGGAGGAAGCAGAAAAAATAGTACAGTGACAACAAGTCCTGCTGTGTGTCAGGCACTGTTCCCAACACTGAGTTAATACAGAGGTAAACTAACCAGGCACAAATCTGCATCGTTGTGTAGCTTATGTAATAGTGGGGGGAGAATGATTTTTACTACTTGGTTCAAATATTGAGCCTTGTTAAAGAGTGACTTGTCTGAGTGTCTAAGATCTGGGGATTTCAGTGATCGAAGTAGCCAATAGCCAGCTGCCCTAACACTAAAGAGACAAGATAAGTAGGCGTGTTGTCTTGCCCACTATAGGTTAGCAACAAATAGCGCAGTTGATAGGACGATAAAATGTAATAATCTGTGGAAAACACTCATTCCAAAATCACCCATGTGGAAGTAAATACTAAAAGCATTTATGGGTGTGGCTGTTGGATCTTGTAGAAAGAGCTTGCTCTCAATATATTAACACACAGTTGTAGCCCAGAGTCACCCGACAGAACTGAAACTCCCTTTGTTCCTGAATCTCCTGAAATTCCCCCTGCTGTACTTGGGATGGCAGCAGACATCCGTTTCTGGTAAATCTCTCTCCTGCCTCTCTCCCTCCCTTTTAGCTGTAGAACTCGCCTCCTGCGGTCATAGACCCTTAAGACCCACACTTGAGCTTTTTATTTTGGGGGAACACCCTTCAATTCCTTTGCTCCCCTTGAAAATCTTTTCATTCTTCTGCTGTTGTAGGGGGGTGGAAGGAGGCAGAGCTGAGGTCCTGGGTGGGTAATTTAAACTTCTATGTTGATTCACTTTGATTAGATTTAGTGATGATGTTAGCTAGTAATAATTCTGAAAAGGCAACCTTAAGGCGTGAAATATCACAGGCTGTGGCACCAAGTAATACCCCTTGACGTAAGGGAAAACAAAGATATCGTGGCCGTGAAAACCTCTTATTTTTCCCAGTTTATATATGGATAGAACACGAACCTTATTGCCATTTCAGAAACTGACAGAATAACAATTTATCGATTTATCTTTGCTTTTACTCATTTTATCTAAATGTCTCTTCCTTCTTTTCTGCAAGAAGTGTTTTAATGACACACACATTTAGCTCACCCTGTGGCACCTATAACTGCATCACATTTGTCAAGTTTCATTGCTTTCGAAATGACAGATTCTTCCTTCACTTCTTGTAGGAATAAAGGACAAAAGAGTTCACATCAGATACGCTGAATAAAATTAGTATTTCTCCCCACCCTTTTTTTTGAAGTGCCTTTTCTCTTCATGATGAATTTTTAGAGTTTTGAATTCTTTAAGCCAGAGTTGAAAATATGCATTTGTGATAAATCCTTGTTCCGTTACAAGGTGCCTCCAGCATACATAACTGAACATAAGTAATGGATTATATTCTTGGCATCCAGATCCTCCGAAAGAGGACATCTTAAAATATTGCATTGAACTGAATTGAACTGAGTTGAGAATACAGAAGTTCTGACATCTGTGAGATTAATAATGCTCAAGCAAAAGTATCATTTCAGTTGATCATCCCCTCTCCCTTCCCTGAAATAGCATTGTTTGTCCCAGGAGATCATGGTACAGTGATACTGAGGGAAATAGTTTAGGATAAGTGTGTAACTTGGTGAGATTCCTGGAAGATCTAACTAGTTAGAAACATTTTTGTTTGAACAAAGTTATGTGGTATCATCAGCAACAAGATCCCAGCAGTGTTATTTACTTTCCTGGAAAATTTGTTTTAGTTACACTTGGAATAAAAAAGCAACTTCCCAAGTCGGAGATTCTGGCTCTTTGCTTAAACGTTAAGGATACACTTATTTCTAAACGTTACATGTGTTCTGGCACCAGTAAATTCAAATTCATTGTTCCATATTAAAAAAAAAAAAAGTATAATGCTTTCTGAAAACCCTGGGCGCACTATCTGGGAATCTTGCAGGCATGTGATTTTCTGTATGGCTTCTGGAAAGACAGGTACCATGAGTTCTAGAAGTGAAGGAGGAAACTGGGCAGATAACTAGCAGATATCTAGAGGTCATTCCGATGACCATGGCTTATGGGCTTTCAGGAGTTTCAAAGAAAAAGATGAAGCACAATGTCCAGAAACACACATGTGTCCATAAAATATTAGGGATAAAATCGGGAAAGAAACACACATACCATTATCAGACAAACTGTTCATGAAGTTTCTGGGCAGTATTTGTTGGCTCATGCGACAGGAAGGGCAGTAGTGGTCTAAGGAAAAACAATGTGTGTGTGTCTCTTGCAATATCCCAGGAACTAATTGCACAGATTAGATAAGCCTCGTCTGTATTTCTAATAGAGCCCCAAGTCACTAGAGGAACATGGAGTTTTAAAAACAGCTCTGATCCCCAGTTAAAATGACAATGTTTCTTACCCAGCTCTGCCACTGTCTATTTGTAGATCTTCTCCAAGTCACTGGATTTAATATCAGCTAGACTAGCTGATTTCAAGGTTCTTTGCAGGGCTGTGGTTCTCTGGGTACTTTTTTTTTTTTTTTAAGTTTGCTCATGGCTGGAGGTTGGTGATGCTACCCTGTGTATGGATAAATCATACCTAGACTCTTAACAGATTGAGGTAGGAAACATAAGGTGGTGATTAGCCTGCATGGCCTATGAAAGTTGAGGCTATTTTAAAATCCTGGGACTGGTCCCAGGGGTCACCCAGTCAAATCTAAACAAGCCTCAGTGCTTTCTCAGTCTCGGATTGTTTTCCAACATGACAGCGGGGCCACTGGCCCTGTTCTCTGTGGCATTAATTGTGGTCAGAAAATTCTCCTTATCTGCAATAAAAAAAATATGCAGGGCTTCCGGGTTCCGGCTTCCGGGACCGGGTTTGTGCCCCGGTCCAGGAAGATCGCACATGCCGCGGAGTGGCTGGGCTCGTGAGCCATGGTTGCTGAGCCTGCGCGTCCGGAGCCTGTGCTCCGCAACGGGAGACACCACAACAGTGAGAGGCCAGCGTACCGCAAAAAAAAAAAAAAATATGCAAAATACTGAGTCAGTGATGTGACAAAGCAGCTGATCAGCTGCCCCATTACCTGCAGCTCTCTCATTCAGATGATTGACGGCTGATGTTTGTATTGCACTAAGATGCGCCCAGAGTTGTCTTGTGCAGTTAGAAGTGGTTTCTGTTACCTTTTGTGGTTGAGGACACATTGGCCAAACTTGCACTGATTCTAGTAGAGGTGCAACAGAAAATTCTCAGCACATCACTGCATCCTAACCTTTTATTCTTGCAGTGTCCACATTGGATGGTTAAATAGCAGAGCTTATCTAGACTGCTAAGATGATGCTGAGGAGGAGGATGGCCCCATTTATTGGGTACCTATTTGAATCAGTACAAACCAAGGCAGGTTACGTCCACCACATTTGTCTTTCTACGTATGTGTTTTCAATACACCAGAAGCAGTTTTGTAAAGTAGGCCAGTTCCTCTCTTGTACTATCATTTTCTGCCTTTGATCTGTTAATATGTATATTGATTTGTCTATTTTTCATTTATATCATATTCAAGAAGAAAAAAGTTTTTTAGGTTCTTTTATTGTGACAAAATATACATAATATAATATTTATCATTTTAGCCATTCCGAAGTGTACAATTGAGTGGCATTAAACTGTGTAACCATCACATCTGTACCCACAACTTTTTTTTTTTTCCCCACAACTTTTTAATCATCCCCAACAAAAACCAATTAAACAACAACTCCTTTCTTCCTTACCTCCAGCTCCTGGTAGCCTCCCTTCTACTTTCTGTCTCTATAAATTTGCCTGTTCTAGGTAGTTCATATAAGCAGAATCATACCATCTTTGTTCTTCTGTGTCTGACTTATTTTACTAAGGATAATATTTTTAAAGTCCATACATGTTGTAACATGTATCAGAATTCCATTCCTTTTTAAGGCTGAATAATATTCCATTGTATGTTCTAGTCCCTGCTTTCCATTCTCTTGGATGTATATTTTGGAGTTGAATTACTGGGTCATATGGTAGTTCTATGTTTAGAAAGGTAGGTTCTTATTTTTTTTTCCTAGTGCTAACTTTTGAAGCAACACCAAGTAAGGCCAATTCCTTGTTCTCTGAATATGTTTTAAAATAGCGTTAGAAAATAGCTATTTTGTCCTCCCTAAGTCTTCTCTTGTCTAAACTAAAAATTGCAAATTATGCAACTATTTTTTAGAACCCAAATGTTAGATCTTTTGTCCTGCTACATTTCACTTTATTACTTTCATCAATTAGTTCTGGGGATATCCAAATATTTATTATGGGACCCAGTACATTATTTACTTCTCCCAAGTTTATGTCTTTCTTTGAAATACACTGAGAAAACATTTAAGAATTTATAAAAGCAGAAGTCATCTTTGTTTTCCAGTTCATGAATAATCAAGAAAAGGATGATGAAATTGTTTAACCCGTCTTTAAAATTTTTCATGTGGATCCATTAGAAGTATTTAACTTTTATCTTATTTTATTGTTTTGAAAAAAAAAAGAGGATTTTTTGAGATTGTGTTACAGCATCCTTGCAGGTGGTAGAGATTCCGTAAACAGTTGTTATAAAAGTGAGGCATTGAAACATTGGCCTTTTTCCTTCAGATGTTTTTACTGAGATCAGACCTCTCTTATTTTTAAAGACACTTGTGATTATTGTGGGGCAGTTCTTATGTTCAAAGCTTTGACATCAGTTTTTTCCGTTACTGAAGTCTGGTAAATGTTGATGTAGGTTATGTTTGTGTCCAATTTGCTATAATAATAAGGAAGAAAAAGTGATATTCTACATATGAGGTACTGTATGTTTATAAACTGCCTAGCTATCAAAGTTGAAATAAGAATATTCATGTAAAATACTTCTACCTTTAAACCCCTAGTATGAAAATTCCTTTTCTTAAATATCCTCCTAGGTTCTTCCTCCAAAACAGTTGTCTGATCACTTTGGCATTTGCCTGGTGGTTCAAGAATTTTACAGAATGCCTGTGCATTGAGTTGACCAAAAAATGTTTAATGAAAGGGTAGAACTCCTGGTTGAGTATTTCTTATACATGTATTGAAGGAGACATTTTTCTTTGGAAAGTAAACTTAAGTGAAATTCTCTTATTGATGTTTTTCTGTTACCTGGGGACATTTTCAAGCTTGCTGAAGGTATTAGTCCGTATGTTCTATTCATGCCATGATGCCATGGTTGCTTTCATTTCTGAAAGGATTACATTCCAATTACTTTTCTTTTCTTTCTTTCTTTCTTTCTTTCTTTCTTTCTTTCTTCCTTCCTTCCTTCCTTCCTTCCTTCCTTCCTTCCTTCCTTCCTTTCTTTCTTTCTTTCTTTCTTCCTTCCTTCCTTTCTTTCTTTCTGGCTACATTTTGGGTCTTTGTTGCCGTGCACAGGCTTTCTCTAGTTGTGGCGAGCGGGGACCACTCTTCGTTGCAGTGTGCAGGCTTCTCATTCCGGTGGCCTCTCTTGTTTGCCTCTCTTCCAATTATTTTCTTCTCTCTTTTTTTTTGTTTTTTAAGTCTTTAAACTTAATCTTACACATTCAAACTAACTCTTTTAACTTTAACAGAATAACTGTTTTGAGACTAGGGTGTGTCTTTGGTTGATAAGCGGTTGCAGCATTTAAATACCTTATGCAGAAAATTGACAGATCACTAATATCACAATTTGCTAGTGGCTTACATTTGCAGAACTGTGACTAGCTAAAAGAAGAAGGAACAGTGCATAAGGGAAAAACATTTCAGTTGTTCAAATAAGTAAATCTTGATTGTGTTGTCTCATCATAAAGTACCTATACTGATCGAGGATAAGATTAGTCATCCTCTGCTAATTTTGAGTAGAAAGGTTATGACAAAAGTGACTAATAAAGTGGCCCTCCCAACTTGCTAATAGAATTTAATGTCTCATTTTAGATATCCTCTGAGAACTAAATCACTGCTGGAATTTGAATTAAACCCCAAGCTTTCTTTCTCCACGTGACAGCCCAGTGATTAATATATGCAACACACACACACGCGTGTGTGCACACAATTAGGACATGCCTATTTTGTTGGTGATGATGAAAGACAGACTATTTGGTCTTCTGCGCGGTGCTTCTCTCCTCTCGCCCTCTCTTTCTCATTCCCACAAACCCAGTTGCTACTATATGCAACTCTAAAAGTCAGCCCAAAAAATAAGAAACAACATAATCTAAAATGGTCATTATTTTACTCATTTTCCTCATTGTAAATAGCTGACAACACCATTGATCAATTTCCTACAGCTTACTTATTGCCTGCCTTTCCTCAATATCACCCCCTAAACCGTGGTTAAAATATTATTTCCACTGAAAAAACTGCAGTGACTTTTATTTTGTGCATGTGTATAGAGTCTCCTTTTTCTCCCTCCCCACCTCCAGCCATAACAATTGACACTTGGCCAGGATATCTATTAACCAAATGCTGGGTAAAACGTATTTGTTAGACATGGTTTTGCTTCTTTGTGAAAAATGGGAGAAGTTGGGACAAATGAAGACTAAACAGCAGTGGAAGAGTCGGGTTAGTTTGGGGAACGGAAAGCTGGACTAGGGTTGATTCCCTGGCACTGCTTTCTTAGCAAAGAGAACAGTTTTAATCAGTTACAAAAATATTTGTGATCCATATGTTCCTCCCTGCTCGTTCCCATATGCCCATATTCTCTTTTATCTTGGTGGATGATGACTTTATGATTCAGGGAGGCAAGAATAATACCTCGCTGGCTTTAGAGCACAGTGCTATTTCCAAACGTGTCCTGGTAATTACGCACGCACACATATCCAGGCTGTTCACGCTTTGAGATGGTTACGTGAATACCAGTTTGTTCTTTCTTCGTGGAAAGAATTATATCTTGCATCCACCTACTGGGGCTGGAATAAGGCATCTAAGGCTTAGATTTGAAAACTGCATGGCCATTTCACCGGGCTGGATTAACCACCACTGTACAAATAGGAGCATCAGAAAAAGGAGACAGGAAGGCTGCGGTGATCGTTGATAACTTCATTTTCTTTGGGAAAAGGAAAACAGAATCCAAAAAGCGTTTGGTAAATCCGTCCATCACAGGTGCCTATTCTAAGACATGTTAGATATTGAGCTGGTTACTTAAATAGATCCTAATTTTAAGGCATGTTGACTTCTATTTAGTATCAAGTTTTCATTATGTGAAACTGATAAAAATTGAGAAATTAAAATTACTGTTGATGAGCAACGCATTTGATCCCTAAATTCATGTTTCCTTCGCCATAGTTATGTAATTTTTAACGACAAAAGAAACACTTTTTACAGCCAAAGTATCCATTTTAATAAGACATAAATAACGCTAGAAATGATTGACTGTATAAGCGATTGAATTTTCAACAGTTGTTTTCCTCTTACACAACAAATGGTGTCGTAACCCAATAGGCTGTTGATAAAGCTGCAGTAAAATCCGACGAGGAGCCAGCTGTGCTCATGTCAACTTGGGAGGGGGCAGCGAGGGGGAGGCAGAGAGAGTTTCTAAACTTCAGAGTAAATAACTGAGATGCATTTAGTGTTTTCAAAGTCAGGTATACGGTGGAACACGTGCGCAGGCTGTCGGATTTAGCAGATGTGCGCCAGGGTAGAGTTGCAGCAAAGGGCGAGAGATACAGCTCGGTTTTGGCAAACGTTATTAGGAATCTGTCTCTCTCTTTGCATTCGAGCTGTATTTGCCGCTGCTCCTGTAGGAGTTGTGAGAAAAAGAAAGTGCACGTTATAGCAGGGATTGTTTTCAACAGGCTCAAAGTTTGCAAATCTGTTGAATCCCTCTGACAGTGTTGCTTTGCTGTCAAACAGAATGCCCAGCTGACGGTGGCAGTCCTGATTGGGAGGGGCCAGTAGGTGGCGGGTAAATGATGCTCACACAGCAAAGAGAATATTCGGAAATTTTCTTCTCAAACTGTCAGTGGAGAGGAAAGAGCTCTCTCAACAATACCACTGTGAAAGTTTTCTTTTTCCTTTCTTTGTTTTTTTCACTTTTATAGCTGATGCCTCATTAAGTCAAAAATCTTTCAGCCTTCTTAGGATAACCTTCAGAAGAAAAGAGTCACAGGAACAGCACTCAGGTAGATTATATTGATCTATAATTAAGACAAAAGCTTTGGTTAAAAACGGAGGCAAGACTTTTGCTCATAGGTGATCTGGATTGTCATTGAGGCAAACACACAAGCTTGTTTTTTTTTTTTTTTTAATATAAAGTGCGAGATTTCACTAAAAAAGGTTAAAATTGAAGTGAGTAATCTTCGGTGCATAATGCAATTGTTAATTTTAGCTCGTTGCGTGGGTGCCGCTCTGACTTGAACAGCCGGCTGTAGCCTTCATTAGAGAAGAAGCAGGCAGCTCGGGACAGGTGGAGTGGATCAAGCTGTGAACTTGATTTGCTGGAGGCCGGTCATTAGTGTTAGAAACCCAGTCTTGTTTATTTCGTCCCTCACCCTTACCATGGTTGTTGCAATTATTGTGACTATTGACTTTTCGTCTTTTTTCAGGTGGATGATGTGTCAGGCTGTGTAAGGGAATCGCACGGAGATGGGCGTTTTGAACTGTTGATGGGGACATGGGACTCCCGCTGTCTCTGATCCCTCGTGTGGATTTTCCCAGCGTAGAAGGACAGAAGCCGCTCGTAAGTCGCCAAGACCGACAGCAGAAATTCTGCGCAAAAGGTAAAGGGCTGTCATCAGATGGCTGTCATCTCATCTGTATATTTTTCTCATTCTATAAATATGCCTGTTTGCATAAAACAGTTCATGAAAGGCAACCAAAACAGACAGGATCTGTATCAGGGATTCAACTGCCTTAGTGTTTGTAAAATTAGAGCTCAACCTGTTCTTTTTTTTTTTTTTTTAAAGCTGGCCACGATCTGTTTTTTATTGAAACCCTCTGGAAAAAAAGTTAGGGCAACAGAAGTCCCATCTCCTCCCCCCACTCAGTACATTGAGAAACAAACTATTTGCTACTGGGAAACAGAACTTTTTGTTTGGTTAACTACACACATCCCCGGTGTCACTGAAATACAAGAGATCTGTCAGATACACTGAATGGATATCCTCAAACCTCCCCAAACCTAAGAGCCTTGCTCACCAGGCCCTCACAGACTCCCAAGTACCATCCTTGAGGAAAACTTCCTTTTCCATTCCCACAATCCTTTGCCAAGTGAGCTTGTCCTGTCATGGTAGGTCTTAGCAAATTTGCAACAGAAATTACTGCGATTTAGATTTTTCTCGTGCTTCCTATGTCCAGTTGGAAATAAAGTTACTGAACTAGTAAATGATAAACACTCCCAGAGAAACATGTCAAGACACTGATTTGTCCAGTAATAGTTACCATTGTAATGACTAGGAACAGGGCAGTCATTACTTGGGAATTTTTGTGAAAAAACTGACTTTCTAGGCTACAAGGTCTTTCTCTATTTTTCTTTCTCCTTCCTTCCTCTCTTTTCTTCTTTCTTTTCCTCCTTCTTTCTTTTCTCTCTTTTCTTGTTTTTCTTTAAAAAAAAAAATTGAGGAGGAAGTAAATGCTAAATTATTCAGGAGCCCCCTTTGACAGCACATCAGAAGGGCAAGTGTCAGGGCTTTATGGACGAAGGGAGAAGAAAGTACTAATGACAGGCTGACACTTTGAAAAGCCATTTCCAGTGTCTGTGTAGTCGTCTCTTGTGAGCCTGGAGCATCGGAGTTCAGTTGTGATAGCTTCCTTCTGCAGAATCTCCAGCATCAGCCACCGACAGGGCTTGTGAGGGCTTCTGCTTTTAATAACGTCACTGTTACTGTGAAGCCTGAAACTGTTGTCCCTGAAAGGTTTACTGCCAAATTTAGATCCTATGTGTATACTGAATGATTACCTCTTACATTGACTTCTGCCCCTTGTAGAGTGTACTGAATCCCTTGTACCCAGGAAGGTATGTCTGTGGTTGAAGTTTGCAAATGATTTATGAGTCATCTTAGAGATGCTGCAGAACCTAGTACCACCTCCCGACTCAGAAGTGGAGGAAGAGTTGGGGAGATACTCTCTTCTTCTTTTGCTTCTACTTTGTAGAGGAGCATAGGGACCGGGAGACGTGTGGGACTTTCATGTCTCATTTTAAGATGTATTGACCCACCTTGACGGCAAGGTGTATTCACAAGAGCATGTGTATGTGTTTGGAGGGGCGTGGACAGGGCAACTGAATCTGCCTCTTGCGTTTGTCTTGGGTACTTGATTTCATCTTGTTTTATTCTCCTTTTGTATAAAATTGTCAGGGAGGCTGGAGTTGCTTATTCGAATTTGAGTACAAAGGGAAAAATCAAATATCTCAAGGATAACGGTCAAGACTTCACCCTGTGCTGACATTACTTTCTGATGTCTTAACCTTGTAGGGTGTCAAATCTTGTTATTTTAATTTGCATCTGGGAGAATGTCTGAGCCAGGAGACCTGAGTCAGACCATAGTGGAGGAAGGCGGGCCTGAGCAGGAGACGGCCACTCCAGAGAATGGCGTGGTTAAATCCGAAAGTCTGGACGAGGAGGAGAAACTGGAATTACAGGTGAGCCTGGAGAAATCCCATTTCTCATACCACTGTGTGCATCCCTTTCTTTCATTTTGAAGATACTCTGAAGGTTTGGGGTTTTCTTTGCTTGTAAAGAGTTTGACTAGTAAAACAAATAGGAAATCCATAAAACGAATCTTCTCCTTTTCCAATTATTAGTCTTGTTTTCTTTTTTTTTTTTTTTTTTTCTGACCAAACAGTGCATTCTGGTCAAAATGCCCTTTGAAATGAAAAAAAAAAAAAAATCCAAAGAACATATTTAATGACTGAATTTGCCCACAGCTTCTCCATATTAATTTCCAGATCACCTCAAGTAGCTTGTGGAGGACTTCTGAGGCAGCTTTACACTAGCTGAGTTATAAAAATGGGTTTGTAGTCCATGGAATACAGCTCATGACAGACTAAGAAAAATCAAAGACGTGAGCTCTGTTGACCTTCCTGGGCAGGCTAAGCTTCGATTCTTATTAGCAGAAAAGCCTAGAATTCCCAGCCAGAGAGAGAGAGGGAGAAAGAATGCTCTAGAAGGGGTAGGGGGAAGTTTGGGAGTGATTGACGGTACTGAAAAAGTGATATGATTAAATACTCATGATTTATGAGAGAAGGAGATTTGGTAGAAGGAAAATAAACTGTACTTGCAAATAACCTGTATCGATTTTCTTTAAACCAAACTACAAAAGTGTTAACTCTTTTTATATAAAAAGGGAGCAGAGGCTGATAACAGCATAATGGCCAAAAAAGCCTTCAAGGCCGGCTTTTCCCCTCCCCAGGAGCTGCTGTAAGGAGGGAATGAGAAAAGCTAAATGGTGAAAAGTTTGGGGAAGCAAGAGCTGGGGGAGTCCTCCCTGGTGGTTATAATACCTTGTTGCTGTTGTTATTGATTTTTCAACGCTGGTGACATCTTTTTCTCTCCTTCTCTCCCCTCTCCTCTCCTGGTTGTTGGTGGACTGTTTGTTTGTTTGTTTGTTTGTTTGATTTTGTTTCTAACCTACAGAGGCAACTGGCGGCTCAGAACCAAGAGAGAAGAAAATCCAAGGTAGGGTTCTGGAATTCTGCATTGACCTGATATCATGGTTGCATGTGGATTAACATCAGGGTTAGAGAATTTGCCAAGGATTCACGTGGCTGTATGTGGATCTTGGCTGCACCGGTGCTGCCTGCATTTAATGGGGTCGTGTTGATGCCTATCTGCTCTATGTGCTTTTTTTTTTTTTTTTGGATATGGACCATTTTTAAAGTCTATTGAATTCTGTTTTATGTTTTGGTTTTTGGGCCACAAGGTATGTGGGATCTTAGCTCCCTGACCAGGGAACGAACCTGCACCCCCTACATTGGAAGGTGAAGTCTTAACCACTGGACTGCCAGGGAAGTCCCTCTATAGGCTTTTTAATTAGAGTATTTAGGGTTCACATAGCTGCAGTGTATATATATGATCCTGGCAGACTTGACAGTGCTTTACAAACAAATAGCTGCTTGTTTTCTTTTCATTTTAAATCAAGTTTGGGGGAAATGTTTTAGTCTGTCTAATTAGTTTCTGCCTTGAAGTAAACAGGTTCTGGTGTTTAGGACACAGTCTTCAACTTTTAAAACATCTTCTCAGTCAAGTCACTTCCAAACTCAGTTTTAGTAGAAATTAATTTGTGTTATCTTTTTCTCCTTGTACTTTCATGAAAAGGCAGCAATTAATTCTTTGTACGTTTCCAGTGTGATGGGCACAGTTTGCTAGGCATGTTCCTTAAATTCATCCTTCCACATTCTCCTCCACCTGCATCTCGATCAACACAGGGGTCCGATGCTTTAAGCCAGTGTAGACACTGCATCCCCATCAGCACGGGGGGGTGATGCTTGGAGCCATTGTAGACAGCACCGAGCAGTGGATCTGAAGCTTGCTTTTAAAACTCTGATTTGGGAATGTCCAGAGAAGGTGGAGATGATTCGACAGCCTGAGGATATATCCTGGGTTTTTTTTCTTTATTTTCCTTTCCTTCTCGTTTCTTTTCCCTCCCCAGTCAGGAGCAGGGAAAGGTAAACTGACTCGCAGCCTTGCTGTCTGTGAAGAATCCTCGGCCAGACCAGGAGGGGAAAGTCTTCAGGACCAGGTATACCCCCTGTCATTATGGGTCATTGCATGAACGGGATCTACCTTTGTGTGCATGAGTATTCATTTGGCATTAAATAGTGCTTTGGGGGAGCAAAAAACAGTTCAAGAAGGAAAAAGTCTTCTGGCTTCATCCTCTGTTTCTGAGACATTCAATATTAGTTGAACAGTTTGTCACAAAGTATTACATTTGTTTTTTTCCAGACCCTCTGAAAACTGCCAATGGAAAGGAATTCAAAAGAATTTAGATTAAAACTTAAAATGTAAGCACAGTCGTGCTGATATTCCTCAAAGGCTCTCTCTTGATAAAACTGAACCAAATAGAGTCCCAAGTATCCCATCTCCTTCCTTATTGGAGATTCTTACCTCCCCAAAATGCACTTGCCTATAAAAACACAAATCTTGGCTTTTATGAAACTTCAGAAATAGTGAATAAGGTGCATTGAGTTTTGGAGACATACTTTTATGGCCTTTGGTAGAGATTTCTCACTACTGGAAAAATTGTCCAGAAATAAATCTGAGATGATGGTGAATTTGAGTTAATATTATTAATACATTGCTGCATATCCTTAATACCTATTTTTGCTCCTTATAGCAAGACTATTAAGCTCTAAAAATTCAAATTCCAACAAAACCCTTCTGTGACAAAATGGGAAACTTCACATCGTATTTATTTTTGCTTGCCTTTCAGGCATCATATTCATTTTTATAAAAATGGTCTTGCTGCTAAAAAATTTTCCTTATTTTATCAGAGGCTGAGAGCAGTGAAGACAAGTAAAATGATTTATCTGAGCCCAGAGGAGGAAAAATTGATTAAGATAGCATTATTTTTGTTGGGCCTTGTTTTGCTTCGCTCTTTTTACTTTAATTAAAATAGTCTAAATTCTCCTCATGGGTACAGAGAGCATTGAGAGCACTTTCTTTAAAAGGACCAAAAATAAATTCCTTATAGATTTTGTCCTAAGAGTATTTTTTTTCCCTAGCCTCATTTCCTTAATAAGCCACCCATGTCGTAAGCCATGGGCAGGCTAGCTTTCAGTAGCCATCCCTATGTTTCATACACAGGCTTTATTTTACTTGGGCTCTGAGAAATATGTGGCTTTTGTTCAGCATTTTATTTGTGCTTCTTCTTTTAAGGGAGATTGAAAAGGGGGAATAATGTGAATATCACAGCTTATATTATTCAACATTGATTGATGGCTTGTGATGTAATGCACACAATATATGTTAACACTGCAGAATGACAGACCCTGGGAGAAGTAATGCCCCAGTGGTCCCCCACTTCTAATGCCAGGCAGAGGAGGACAGCCTTTATAGATTTCATCTGCTTTTTATCCTATTTGACAAGTACCAGGAGGAAATTTTTTAAGAGATCATCTGTATCGTTATGCCCATCCTGGACCTAAGTCTAGGTTCTCCATACAATTGGTGCAGAGAAATAAGAGGCAAACGGTGCTTTGTTCCTGCTGGTTCCAAGCTGAGTAACTAAGACTAGCTTTGTAGAAATTAGAGCTTGCAAGCCTCTCTTTGGACTGGCTGAGGTGTGGTGGAAGCAGGGGGCTGATAGACACACAAATAAGCGAGTGGCCGTGCTACTTTTTTTAGAAAATAAAGAAGCAGACCTTTGAGCTTGAATGCAATGCCTTCATTAGGTACTACCGGCACTTAAACAAAATGTGGGAACTGAATCCCTGAGAACACTGGCCGAAGTATACAGTATACGGATTGTATTGCTTCCCCAATGTTTGTATATTCACAGTATTTGGAAAACTGCCTTCATTTTCCTGCGTGGGAAAAACTCTTGCTACCTGTATTACTTGATCTCAGACCCATAGCTGATGGTTCAGCCTGTCCTTAAGTTAAAGGAGTTTTGCTTTTCTAATGTTATACTATTTACCTATCAGTGTATTACTGCAACTTGAATCATTCTTTTCCTGTTGTTGGATATAAACTTATCCTGTACCGATGTATTTATTAATACTTGTATTTTATTATTGAGCATATCAATAAAAATATTAAAAAAGAACAGATTGTTTTTTACCAACTCTATAGCACTTTTGTGTGTTCTTTCAACACCAGAATGTGTAGAAAAGACAGGTATGTTTCTGAGTGTGGTATTTGTCAACACACGGCATGAGTTTGTACATATTTTTGGTAAATGATGTCCTTCAGCCTGTGCTCTTACATTTATATTTCCAAGCCTCTTTGATTTTAGATTCAAACTTACCGAGGCTGGATGGTTCAATCGGTTTTGAAGAAGCAATGAGACCACTGCCATGGCCTGGTACCATCACTTTCCTCCCCTGATCCACTGTCGAATCGATTCTTCCCCACTCAGAGCCAGAAATGTTCCAGCTGTTTCCTTAACAAGTGGAAGCAAACCGTAACCCCGAAGTCTGCCTGAATCTCTGCAGACTGAGACATTTCTGTCCTAAGTCCGGTGATAAAAGACCTTACAATCAAATTACACTCCATTTTACATAATTTGTATATGTCCATCCCGAGGATAAACATGTGGATATCAGGAAACCCGGCAAAGATAAATATTTACCATGAGAAGGTGTTTTATTTCATCCTCTGTATCATGCATCTTTCCAAACATGGTGACTTTTTATTCCAGCCTGGAATACACAATGGAGCCTCTCCCAAAAAAGAAATCTGGCTTTGGAGGATTTTTGTTTTCTGCTTGTTAGATTAGCCAGACTTACCAAGAACCATTAAGAATCCCAGATTGACCATAATTTGAGGATGTAGAGGCATAGTTTAGTCACATGTAGAGGAGCATTAGTTTAGTTATCAGTGAGAAACACTATTAGTCATTGGGAATATTTTTTTCCTGCATCATAAATGTTAATGTCGCTAGTAGAAGAAAGCTTTCCCATCAAATCGTCTCTTACATAAGAGCCAGTGGGCTTGATGTTGGCTCATTTGTCATAGTTTTAATCATAGTGTAGTTTTTTCATAAAACTGAAAAACATAATTTGGCTCATTCTTCTTCAAAACAGTGAACATACTATCAACCAAATGGCTGATATGTGAGTTAATACAAAATGATCTGTTTTCAGTGAAAAATCAATAAATATAAAAGTGGATCCAGTCCCAATACTGTAAATGGTCAACCAAGCATCAGTTCAAGAGAATCTTACATCTTGGAAAGGATTAACTGATGCTAGAATTAAAATAATATTAAATATTTATATATAACTGATGGAAAATATAGTCCTATTTTCTACCTTTTCTAAAAGGCAGTGCTTATTGTAACCATATGTTACGATGATTTATTAATAGCCTTTGTAAACAATGTATGATAATAGCCCATACCTAGGATTCCTGCAATTCTATATCTTGAGTTTTCATAGTGATAGAAATCATTATTGATATGGTTCTAAAACAGATTTTTAATTGTAAATTGGCTGTCATGGCCTTTATTTATGTCTGTTTTTTCTGTAATTATGATTCATAGTATCTGTCTGTCTGTGTTTGTGCCAATTTTTCCTTACAAGGAATTATAGAAAAGAACTGCAGAAGCCTCTTTTTTTCTTTTTTTGAGACATGACAGGAGCTGTGATGCAAGCTTATTGATAAAGAAAATTTTTCCTAGGTGTTTAAAAATAAACCTGTAGAGAAAATCAGTGTTGTTATCTACGGAAATTTAACTTGCTTATGGTTAATATTCATGAGGCAAAGTTTTAGTACTATATACTTCTCATGACCTTCCATTGACTTCTGAAGTTTAATTCACCTTAAAGGGCAATTATTTTTCTGACAGGTTTAATTTTTTACCATTTAAGAAAAAAAAAATCTGCACCTGGCTTTCATTTTCCTGTTCTTAATAATCTCTATGCAAAATGGAAACCAGACAGAGATTCTTAAATCTGGCCCTAAATTATTATATTTTTTCCCCAACAGGAATCAATTCATTTACAGCTTTCCAGTTTTCCCAGCCTGCAAGAGGATGATAAATCTAGGAAAGATGACTCTGAAAGAGAAAAAGAAAAGGATAAAAACAAAGATAAAACCTGTGAAAAACCCAAGATCAGAATGTTATCAAAAGGTGAATGTGAAAATGTTTCCTTAACTTAATTTGGACGCATAAATAGTCACAGAATACATTATAGATTTTACACACATGTCACCTCCCACCAAATTCTGCATATAATTTTATATGTGTACGTATGTGTGTGTGTAAAAGGTGATGTGACCTTGATTTTTTTTTCTGTTCATGGTGTCATTTTTGTGTATCTAGAAAGGTTACTTTTAGGATCACATATTTCTTTGGATATTCGTTTGGATATCCTATTTTCAATGAGAAGTTTGTACAAGGGAGTGACTATAAATATGTTCTTAATTCAGGTTTATTAGTCCAGTTAACTCGAATTGATGAACAGTAATAGTACCCAGTTTTATATCTTAACTTTCATGTTTATCTTAAGAAACAGATAGTGGATTAGCAATTCTCAGTCGATAAGTGGTAAGTGTTGTTATCCCCAAAGCACAGATGTATATACCAATGTCAATGGAACACATATTAACATTTTATCTGGCACAGATGAATTTGGTCTCTGCAACCCATATACTGCTCCATAATGTCTCATTTAAAATATACACACTTCTACTTCAATAAAAATTCTTCCCCAAAAGTTATTCCTTCTAAAACCCCCAAATCTACAATCCGGGCTTTTCAAATTGTTGCCTTACGTATAATTATACAAAACTAAAACCAAAAAAAGAGAGAGAGGGAAAAACAAAACTAAGTTGAAATGAAGAATACCATGAATAAATAGCTTGGCAGTAGACTATTTTTTTAAAAAATAACTGAAGGAGCATAGGGCATCTGATGAGCTGAGAAATGACAACTACTTCTCATATTATGCTCTATAACCACATATCTGCCTATAATGATTATCTCTGCTGCTGAATATCTAAAACCAAGGTGTATCCAAGAGTAAAAAAGTACAGCTTCCTAAGATGGCTTTAGAAATTAAGCTTTAGCCAGCATCAAAAGACTTGAAAGACTTGGAAATATTTAGTGCCCTCCTATACTTTGTATTGATTATTATTTAGACAGTCTTATAACAGAACTTTCAGTTTTTGCCTTCTCTGTTTTAAGAGAAAGAGAGTTCCATGGTATCTCAAACTCTTGAGAGCTCTCTCTGTGGGTTGGGAGTACCCCTCACTGTCACAGGGAGGTCGTGCCCTTGCTGATTGACAGCACAGAATGAACACATGACATTTGACTCCACCCACCCACCCAGACTGTGCCCACTTCCTCTCCTATGACAGTTGGGTCTTTTCACACTGGGAATTTACTGGGTGTTCTCAATCCCCGAATCTAATTTTCATCCTGATGTAATATTACCAGGTTGCTAGTTTTGTAACATGTATCTTTCACACCAATAGCTTCACCTAAAGTTTACCTGAGCAAAAGGGATCGGGAAAGGTTGGGAAAACCTTTTCCACCCCACCTCCCCATCGGCCTTTCTGACAACTCCATCCTGCTATTTGTTTCAGATTGCAGCCAAGAATATACGGATTCTACAGGCATAGACTTACACGAGTTTCTGATTAACACATTAAAGAATAATTCCAGGTAAATTATTAAGTAAACCTCTCATTTCTAGAAGAGTCAAGTAGAATATTACAATCAAACTCATTAATCCAAACACTTCTAAGAAGAGAGTTGTAAAAGGCAGGCTTCTTCTCTGATGTCTTAAACTGTCTCTTGTATTTTCTTTTTTCTGCAAATAGTTTGCATGTGTACTGTGTATAAATAGTCTTAATTCCTGGGTACTTAGCCAATGAATAAATTACAGTTTACAAGTTCTGCTTTTCTGGTCACAAAGAGATACTGATTAAGGGGAAAAAATAGAGGATGAGAATCAATGTCAAATAAACCAAATATGCATCAGTACAGCTATAGAACCAACTACTTAGGCTTAGCTTTGTTCCAGTTTCCTATCAATTTAAAATATAAAATTTACTTGATGTGTTTTATGGGCCTAATACCTTGCATGCCTTAATTAATATTAAAAACTACAGGAGTTTCAATATTACAAAATACTTAACAAATGAGATGAGAAATAATCTTAAACAGAATGGAATTACAGGTATTTGGACAGCATATTCCAGAGAAGAGTTAGATACTGATTTGTAGCCACATAGATTTAAACAATCTTTTCCATACATATAAATGAAATTGTTAAGTCTTTGGGAATGGAAAGTACATAAAGCCTTTTCATTTTAACATTTATTTTGCAGAGACAGGATGATACTCTTGAAAATGGAGCAGGAAATTATTGATTTCATTGGTGACAACAAGTATGTTAAATTGCAATGCCGGTTAATTAATCTGATATGTCTTAGTTTGGTATTTGGGTTTAATTATTCATTCTGGAAAGATTTTTAGGGATAGATAAAACATTATTTAACGTGTTTGCTGACTCATTAAATAGAGATGCTATTGGAGTTAGGAGCTATGTGCTGATGGGAATTGTTGCTTGGACCGTGTGTGCTCCCGCTTGTTAAATTCCTGACAAAACGGCTATAAACAGGGGGCCACTGATTAGCATAGAGTAGCAGTAACAAGAAGCGACCCTTTTCATTTTTATTATAGTTTTTTAATGGGCGCCAGCTGGCTGTAGTCAGTTATGCCTGGAAATAATTGTACTGCTTTCAGTGTCAACCATGTAATGACATATCTCCAGATAGGCATCTGCAGTCCCGTATTATGTCATGTCATTTGTCCTGTGCCTGGCTCTGTTGATAAGGTATCCTGGACCAAAACAGAACACTTTCCAGTGGACATTAAGTTCTCTGTGGTCTGAGAAATGTGCAACTATAAAACAAAAACACTTATTGTAACTTAATCAGTACATCTGTCAGTGGAAAATGTGTCTGGAAATGAGGACCTCACGTGATGCCAGAAATGAAATAAGCTTAATGGTTTGGATGAAAAAGAACTGGTTTTGTTGGTGTGCCTCTAAAAGGTACTACAGGCCAGAAACGAATTTGCTGATGCTGCTGTTTCTTGTATTCCTTTCCAGTAATCATTATAAAAAGTTTCCTCAGATGTCGTCCTATCAGAGGATGCTTGTCCATCGAGTGGCAGCTTACTTTGGGTTGGATCACAACGTGGATCAAACAGGGAAATCTGTCATCATCAACAAAACCAGCAACACAAGAATGTAAGCCCCACCACTGTATTTATTTAGCATTTGCTTTCTCTCTTGTGGATTCATTTATAAGAGCACAGTATAAAATTCAAAGTACATGGCATTTAAAATGTGCAGTGTTATTTATCTCTTGCTCTTATCAGCAGTAGTGGCATTTATCTGTAGAAGATTGTCTGAGGACCAGGAAAGTCGATAAAATTTAGGCCGTACTGTGTATTTATTGCCTGATCTTTTACATAACTCGTGAAACGCAATTTTCTTCCTTCCATCAGTAATCCCTGTGATTACATACAAAACATGGAACGTGTTATGTCAAATATACCTCCAATGAAAAATAACAGACTTTTTAAAACAATAATGACATACATAGGATAATTGTCCTTTTCTTTGTTTTTCTGTTTTATAGACATCGATCTTAGTGTGGTTTTTAGAATAACAAAAAATTCCAAACCTGGAGACAAAAGTCCTGCCTCTAAGACTCAATTCTTTTACTTACTAGCTGTGTGACTTGAAACAAGTCATTTAAAATCTGCCATCTCAGTTTTTTCACCTGTAAAATGAGAGTTTTTGAGCTGGCTAATATCTAAGTTCTGGATCTAAAAGGAGGTTGCTTGTTTGGTTTTGCTCCTTTCAGTAATTGTTTGCTTCTATCTTAATGACTTTTCATGGTGCCACTGAGTCACCAAAAAGCGTAAGATGAGTAGTCATTTGCTTTGGTAATTTGGAACCGTCTCTCTTGAACTCATGTCTCCTTTAAGTACAGCACAAACCACCTTCATAGCAAAAATACACATTAAACTCAAAAACCGTCCCTATATAAAGCATTCTCTTAAGACATCTGTGTATTATAATTTCTTTTTTCACAGTGTTTGGTAAACTGTGTAAACTGCATGGTTTTTAGGAATGCCGTGTTGGTGAAGGGAACTTTTGTATCAAGCACAGCAGCATGGTTAAAACATTATTTTCTACTCACTGGAGGTTGGGACTTGTTGGGATGGAGATGAGGCTCTTTCTCTGCTCAAGACTCAGTCTGTGTTCAGCAGAATGAGCATGAAAGTCATAGTGGAGAGAACTCAGACTAGGAGATCTGGGACTGAGGTTGGCTATTATCTCAGGAACACTGAACACTTCACTTCTCTGGGCTTCAAATTGCTTATTTATCTGCAGGAGAGTTTGAAATGGATAATGTTTAAAGGCCCTTGGAGCTTCAGAATTCTTGGGTCCTGTGGTTGCATTCTACTGTGCTGGCAAAATACATCTTAAAATGTATTAGCTTTCCACTTTATCTGATTGTTGGCACATGGACCTCCTATTCCGAACAGTAGTAGGAATGAAAGATTACTGTCCTTTAATCCTTTACATCTTCCCTCTCCATCAGATACTCCTGGCTGTTGCTGTTGTTTTTCACTCTCCATTCTGGTTTTTCTTATGACGTTCTGATACTAATGCAGGGACACACTGATTGCAAAATAGGCAAGCAAGTGACTCTTTCCTTCTAATTTCACCTCTTTCTCTGTAAGGCCATAACAGACATGGAAAAAGCCCATAGGTCAAGTAGATTGGTACAGTTTCAACTAGTAGAGATAGTGCATTTATGTTTAATTCACTGTGATTTTGCAATCGCATAGTCATAAATATTAATACACATGTTTGAGACCTGTTTCCTTGTATAACAGTTTTTGAGAAAATAAACCGGTGTATAAAGGCTCTCAGTAAACTCGGAGTGATGACTCTGAACTTGCTCAGTTCGATGTAGTAGTCACTACTTATGTATGACTATTTACATTTTAAATTAAGTTAATTAAATTTAAATAAAATTTGAGCATTAAGATTCAGTTCCTCAGTCAGGCTAGCCACATTTCAAGTGCACCTGTTCCAGCATATATAGAACATTCCCATTTCTTCAGAAAGTTCTATTGGTCAGCTCTTCTCGAAATCCTTATGATTCTTGCAAGTTTCCGTATACCACTAAAGGACATAATTTGTCCCTTAAACCTTTTATTTTCTGCCAGTGAGCATCCTGTTATCATAATATCAGACTTCTTCACTTCCAAAAGAGCACTAGATTTTCTTTTTCTTTTTTTTTTTTTAATGGCCAGTTTCCAATAGACCCCATGTGTTCATGCCTCCAGGAAGAGCAGAAGGAGAGTTTATGCAGGGTACACCTTTAGGTATTGCTGCTACAACAAAATGCCCAGGCTGCTAGACATTTTGCCTGGTTCCTGCTCTTGATCCTCACTCTGTGAGTCCTAAACAAAAAGAAATGACCGTATGTCATGGACAATCAAGGTATTTTCTGAAGAGCTGAGCTTAATACTCTTTCATCCACAGTTGTCAAGGCCTACTGTCCTATTCCAGATGCCTTTCTGACCGTCCTCGATTTGAGTGGCTCTTGCTGGGGTTGAGATGGGGATGGGAGAGGTTAATATCTTTTAGGACAAGAGAAAAGGATGAATTAAATGTCCTTTTACAAATGTCCTTAACAAGTCACATTTCCAGGACCTGAATCACTTTGGGCAGTTTCAGAAAGGAGAAATAAATATTGTTCTGTGGGAAATGATACATTTGATGTTTGAAGTCTGTTGCCATGTTCTCATGGAGCTGAAGTTTGAAAGGGAACATCTCTTCAAGTTCTAGGTGTCTTGGCGTTTCTTTGACTCTGAAAATTTCAGGAGTTGTGCCATCAGCGCAATTGGCCTGTGATGGTCGTCGGGACCGTATTGATTTAGATATATTATTCGATGAAAATGTTGCCATTTCTATAAAGGAGGGAGGCTGAGATGGAAATTCCTCAGATGGTTCCTTGTGGGTTTTGTGTTTTAGGAATACCTTTTCAGTGTGTACAGTTTTATGCTATTCTGAAGCAAATACGTTACAAATGCATATTTTAAATGGTACTGCAGCTTGGGAGAAATGCAGCAAAACGTGGATGGAAGATATAAAAATGAACTAGAGGGCTGAGGGAGAGAAAACACTTTCTTATTTAACTTTTAATTTTTCTTTTTCAATGACACTGAACTGGCGTATAAGGTGTTCCTCTGGCGTGGATGCATATCAGCTAGATACTGGCTGGGATTTATTTCCAGAATCCCTGTTTTTCTAGATTGTCAGCAGTTCAAGTAATTATAGAATGTGACTTGAAAATATTAAGTTTTGCATGGAGAGAAAATAGTTTCACCTGAAGTTCAAAATATTTAAGTCACGACAGCAGACTATGAGGATTATACGTACACGTGTGTGTACCACACTCACTTCTAGTATTTTCTCTAATGTCTTCAGATATAATACATCCATCCTTTCATGATGGAAAAAACTTATCTCAGACTTCTCGGTTAGTTAAGTGGTATAATCTCTTATACGAACATTACCTAATGTTTGTTCAATTGCACTGGGTACTTTACCTCTTATTTAATGTATGTTATTTCATTTAATATTAAAAACATATAACATAAGTCATTAGAGGTTCATTTTACAGAAGAAGAACATTAAGCACAAACTCAAGTTCAATTTTGGACTTACAGAGAAGCAATGCTCAGTGTGGCTGGGATCTAAACCAGTGTGTCTAATGCTGAGAACAATTTTCTTAAATAATCTAACTCTCTTTAAAGCAAAAACGTCCAAAACATCTTGGGCAAGATCTCCTGGATTGGTTGGAATTTTCAACTCTTAAGTCTTTTGTTGTCTGATAAGAAACAATGATTGAGGGAGAAGATCTCTTTGAAAATTAACTCAGTGGTATCAATAAATAACAGAGACTTCCTACAAAATGATAGTTCTTGCCAGATTTTCTGTATTTATCACTGCTACAAGATGTGATATTTGGGGAGAAAAAGATGCCGTATTTGGTAGGGGGTGATAGCCATCCAGTGGAAACTTCCTGTACTCCATTTCGATCTGTGTTTTCAAGAATGAAAAGGCTACGCTTATGGATAATGTCGGTACAGGAGATAAACGTATCCATTGTGTTAATACAAAATGACTGCTCCAAGCAATTCAATTGTCCAAATGCATGTTTTCATGTCATAGCCACAGGAGCATGGGGTTAAGGATGTAGTAGTCCTGAGAGAGTAGAAAATAAGAATCATGTTCATTTGGGATACGTTCCAAAAAGGTGCCTTCTTCTGAGTGAACTGATGCACTTTAGAGACTTTAGCAAAGGAAAGTCACCTTAGCCTGGCACCACTGCATCCTTGTTGATTCTCAGGGCTAGCCAGGGTGAGAACAGCTGAGTGTATGTTGCCTACAGCCATCCAGCACATCTGTTGTTCCACGAATTGGATCTGAATGGTTGGGGATGCCTCTCATTAGAATTGACTGCTTTTTGTTGAAATAACAGAGTTTTTGAGCTGAGGCTCACTACGTGTTTTTGTTTTGTTTTGTTTTGTTTCAGCTTTTGTTGGGCTCTCTTTCCCCCGTTTATTGCTAGAAATATGTTTCACTCTCTAGCACTTTTAAATTTTTTCTGTTGACATTCTTTGTTAACTGTCAGATTAGGTGGTGACACCAAATGAGCCCCTTGGAAATCTGGGGCAGAGGTACTAGGGTCTGTGCAATTTGGTAGTGCAAGTGATATTTAGAATGTATTTACTCTCTATCATGTTAGTTTTTTGATAAGTATTGAGGATTGAGGCTAAAAGATGAACAGTGCTTTTTAAAAAATATTTAAATGTTACAAATATATGGGTCTATTTTCTTTATGAGAAGCTTTATTCTTCTCTTTGTTTCTCTCTCTGATCTTCACTTTTTCTCTTTTGCTTATTTTTCTACGTGTTTAGCCCAAAGCAGCTCATTGTTCTCTTATTAGATAATTTTTACCCGCCCCCCCGCCCCCATTTTCTCCTTCTTAGAGAAAAGATGTATGCTCAGGGTGTATCATATGGAGACGAGAAACCATCTACTTTGACTAGTATTTTCCAAAGGGCCAAGATCAGTCATAGGCAGAGAAAATCCCACGTGTATCTGAATGTCTTTGCATATGTCAGAGTAACCATTTAACTAGCTCCAGATAATTTTCATGTTAAAATGTTGTCATCTCTTGAATATTTTTTTCTTTTGTCTTTCACATCCACCCACTGTCATTGCCTCCAATCCCCTACTCTTAAGAGTGCAAAGCAAGGAAAGGAAATGGCAGATCTACTGCGGAAAGAGGATACAGGCCCCTGCAACCATGAAACAAGAATAGTGGCTCAAAGGCAGAGGTTGGGGGTGACACCTTAAGAGTCCAGTGCTCAAGAGCACAAGGTCCCGATTCCTGAGAGGTGTGGACATGGATATTGGCCTGGAGTGATGAGCGGCGTTATAGTGACTGTGGTAGTTTGCTTGTTCGTTGCGGAAAGGATGATGCACTGAGCTGGCTATTAGGTAAATCACAAGAACCATGAAACTTGTTCTGGTGCTAAGCAAAGCCTCTCTCTAAGTGAAGCAGTTGAGCCCAGTTGACTTTGCTAAGAATCCCTGAGGTGATGGATGGTGACTGCCGTATGAAAAGGACTGGGGGACTGCCCCCTTCTCAGGGGGCAGACCAGAGAGGAGTGGCCAGCAGCACAGCAGGGTCAGTGGACATCTGTTCTGCTTAGTTTCCTGAAGGGACTCAGGTTGAAGATGGGAGTCATCAGTTCTTGACCCTTAAGCACTCACTCCCTGCAGGTGATGGAGTGCATTTATACCAGAACAAACCAAAAAAAACCATACTTTTCCTCCCACATATCTGTTGTGTTTCTTTTCCTTTGTCTCGGAATGTGAGTGGCACCAGGAATGAACTGAGCAGCGTCCTGATATGATGCTTGCTAACTAATCCTCTGAAGAGGACTAAGCATCCCTTCAAGTGCCTCTTGGAAATCTGTGAGCGGTTGGTTGGCATCCTGTCATTTCTAAAAAGGACAAATTTACTCTGCACTTTTTATAGGAATAGCATTGAAAAATCATCTGACCTTAAGCCAAAGGTCAGAAACCTAACTAAGAATCACATTACTCTCAGGAAAACCGTGGGATTTTATTTACTGAACAGACAACCTAGTTCTTTAAACAATAGTCCAGCTCAAAGTTAAGACATTTATTTATTAACATTGGTCAAACTCTGCATCATGTCTCTCAAAATATATTTTCTCATATTATTATTTTCAAATACCTCAGAGAACATGTGTCTGTAGATAGACAGACATACATTGTGAGGAGAGAAAATAAGTGTGCTGTGTTCCTTTCACAACTTGAAATTATTTATGGGTCTTTGAGTGTTGAACATATAATTTACTGTTTGATTTTGGAAATGAAACATGCACGTACCTTCTATAATGTTAATATCCTTAATATAACTTTTTTTAAAAAAGAGCTTTCCCATGCAGTAATAATACTTTCCAAATATCTGTATATCTATCTATCTATCTGTCTAGCTCACAACATTCTAGGTAGATAAAGCTAGACTGTTTTACAGAAGAGAAAACTGAGGTTCGTGTCTTGATCTTACCTGGTCATTTCGCAGAAGATCAAGACTGAAATCCACGGCTACTGCCACTCAGCTAAGACTGAGGTTTACATGGTGTGTGAGTGCAAGCCTGTGTGTATAGATGTGTAAAGACATTATCTGTATTATACAGTTCGGGAGAGTTTAGAGGGAGGTTCACTATACATATAAATACTACATATAGTCTTTTCCTATATGTAGGGTAGTTGGGAGGGAGCCAGATTACAGTGATTTGGTTCCTTCCATCAGCACCTTGGCCTCCTATAGGGAGCAGAATTAGGCCCAGTTTCTGCAGACTCCCTTTGTTGCTTCCAGATCCACCTTTAGTAGGAGCAGTCACATTAGCACTCTCCCTGGGGGAAGTTGTAGGGCCTACTTGAAGGCCAGAGCCTGGTTGGGTACAATGAATCTTCTTGGTGTATTTCCTGTGTCTTATTAATCTTAAGATTTCTAGAGAACAAATGTATGGACACCAAGGGGGGAACGTGGTGGGGGAAGGTGGTGGTGGTGGGATGAATTGGGAGATTTGGATTGACATATACACACTAATATGTATGAAATAGATAACTAATAAGAACCTGCTGTATAAAAAAATAAATAAAATTCAAAAAATAAAAATGGTCAATAGAATGAACTGAAATTTCAACAGAGAACGTATACAAATGACCAAAAAAAAAAAAAAAGATTTCTGCTAGTGGAGAGGCCGTGAGTGTGTCACCATGACTTCAGGAAAGGTGGAATTGGGGCATAGAGTAGAAAGAGAAGTTGTAGTCTGTTGGTTGAAGATGTTTGGTTTCCAAACTTAAATGCTAGAATGCTGAATTTTTAAGGCGTAGTCTCATTTAAAAGAGAATAAAATGGTATAAAATGACAAGGTGGAAGTGGAAATCATGAAATATGTAAAGAACATAGGACTTTTTTAAATAAGAGATATCAGTTGTCAGTATCGTAATTGAATATTTCCACGTGTTAAGGGAACAGGGCCACACAGACTTCTGTAATATGTTTGACTATTAAAATATTTTTGATGAATGTCTTTGACATCAAAATATTTCACCCTGCTGTGCACAGCAACCTTTCATGCATATTGATGACCATCTTTCCATTATTCAGTATGAAATTCAAAGATGTCCCTTTGTGCTCCTCCGCATTTAGCAGAATTGAATTCTTCATTTGTGCGTATGTGAGGGGAGGGATTAAACTGAACTATTTGGATGAGAAGTAATACATTTGGTTTCAAGAAATGGAAACCAAATGGCAGTGAGAGTAAACCACTGAAAATACTTGTAGATCAAAAAGATTTTTAAAAAATAATAAAGCATCCTCAGCTTTTTTTAAGGTTCAGGTGAAAGAAATCTAACTAAAATTGGAATCAATTGACGAGAAGATAGAGTTTGATGGTCTTACACAGTATTTCATTCAGCCATACTGCCTGTCAATTCATGAGCTCTGTCTAATAAGGAACAATGAAGAGTTAGTTCTAACTTTTGAAAAGTTTGACTGGGGATGCCAAGACAGAATGGAAATGCCAGTACTGCTCACCACACATGATCAATGAGTGTCACAGTAGACCCTGCTATGAATTGTGGGAAAACACTTTTTTAAAAAACTTAAGAAGAGGAAACTATTTTTCTTTTAATCAAGAGGAAACATTAGGAACTTCCCTGGTGGCGCAGTGGTTAATAACCCGCCTGCCAATGCAGGGAACACAGGTTCGATCCCTGGTCCGGGAAGATCCCACACTCCACGGAGCAACTAAGCCCGTGCACCACAACTACTGAGCCTGCACTCTAGAGCCTGTGAGCCACAACTACTGAGCCCGTGCACCACAACTACTGAGCCTGTGCTCTAGAGCCCATGAGCCACAACCACTGAGCCCACGTGCCACAACTACTGAAGCCCGCACGCCTAGAGCCTGTGCTCTGCAACAAGAGAAGCCACCACAATGAGGAACCCATGCACCACAAGGAAGAGTAGCCTCCGCTTGCCACAACTAGAGAAAGCCCGCACACAGCAATGAGGACCCAACACAGCCAAAAATAAATAAATAAAATAAAATAAATAAATTTTGAAAAAAAAGAAGAAACCTTAAATTTGTTTTCTCTGCTTTTTGATAATGATAAACAGACAGCTAAAAATAATAACTCATGGACTGAAATGTTCCAGGAAAAAAAAATGTAGACATGTATAATGCATGGCCATGAGATACATAGTAAACGCTAGTTATCATTAATTTAATAAATACCTTGACCTTTTGAAGCCTTGAGGAGTTTTTCTTAGAGTTACATCTTGATACATTAAAAATAATTCATTACCATTTTAAATAAAGGTCCATGATATATTAGTTTAGTTCCATTCATTTTATGGCTAAGAAATAATATTGCTATAATGTTAAATTAGTGGTAAAAAAGGATTTTTAAAAGCGCTAATATAATGGTGCATTACCAGTAATCTTTAGTGTAATCACATATAATACTTCAGTAATAAACTATAGCCTGCATGAGTTTAAACCTAAAATTACTCCTTACCTCTAGGTAATTCTCTATAAAATCAACCTGGAAAAATCTTATTAGGTTTATTTTATTCCTTTTATGCAAACTTCAAATGGTTACTTTCTAACCTTTCAAAATATTTTTGGAAAATCAAGAAGGAATTAGTAATTTGGACTTTTAGTTTCTAATGTTTGAAAACAAATTTAAACAAAATACTTGAAAAGCAGTCGTGCAAGATGCAGTTTGCATAATTTATATCAGAGTAACAAATATTGTTGTTCTAAATAATATTTCCATTATTGATTCAAACAAGCTCCTTTGACTACTCTTGCTTATGTGATGGATGTATTTTTCCTGCTATGAAAAAAAGAAAATCAGCACTATGAAGAAACGCAGATGACATTTCAAAAATAATGGTTGAATAGCTCTCTCGTAACTATAATGACATTTTAACTGAGAAGTTCCCAAACTAGAAAAGCTAAAATTCCCGTGTCCACCTCTTTTCCCAAGATATCCTCAAATGTGAAAAGCTTTTCTTTAATAACACAATTGACTTGAAGCCAAACATAAATCTGATTTTTAAAGATGTTCCTAATGGTCTAAATTTTTTTTTTAAGATTTATAATTTATTTATTTTTGGCTGCATCGGGTCTTAGTTGTGGCACGCGGGATCTTTCATTGCGGCATGAGGGCCTCTCCCTAGTTGTGGCAGGCGGGTTTTCTCTCTCTAGTTGTGGCGGGCAGGCTCCAGGGTACGTGGACTCTGTAGTTGTGGCACGCGGGTTCCAGAGCATGCGGGCTCTGTAGTTTGCAGCACGTGGGCTCTAGTTGAGCCGCGGGAGCTCAGTAGTTGTGGTGCGTGGGTTTAGTTGCCCCACGGCATGTTGGATCTTAGTTCCCAGACCAGGGATCAAACCCGCGTACCCTGCATCGTAAGGCGGATTCTTTACCACTGGACCACCAGGGAAGTCCCTCTAAATTTGAATTTATGCTCCTACTAACCAAACTCTCTCCTGTTCTGTTTTATAAACATTTGTGACTGTATATCTTACTCAGTGATCCTTTGATCTGTCCCTGAATTACTGTGATTTTTTTATAGCTGTGCTAAATTTTCATTCATTCATACATTGAGTCATTTATTCATCCAACCAAATGCCTCCCATATGCCAGACACGGTTCTAGGCACTAAGGATTCAGTTTTTAAAAAGCAAGGTCCCTACCCACATGGAACTTGCATTCTATCTCTGGTTACTACGCTGAAATCTCACTCTAAATGATTTTCTGCCTCAAGAAGAATTTAGTCTGAAGCAAATTCACCTTATGGTCATGAATCCAAAAGTTCACGTTCTTAGACCATTTCATTTCTAAATGAACATTTATAGATGATTAGCAACAAATAAAAGAAGTATATCTCTATATTTAGCAGTCAGCAAATCATTTCATTGACTAGAGTTTATCAGGTTTACAGAGCTTGGGGCTATTAGAAGAGGCTTAATTAGTATTGATACTATCAGCGTTTGTACTTAAGTTAATATCCTAATTTTACATGCTACATAAGAAACAATACAACAACATCTAAGTGTTTGAAAATGTTGGGAAGCTTTAAAAAAGCCTTTTTTAAAAAAAATTTGGGTATCACTGTATTGTACACCTGTAACTTATATAATATTGTACATTTACTATACGTCAATTAAGAAGAAAGGAAAGAAAACAATATAACAACACCTAAGTGGTTGAAAATGTTGGGAAGCTTTAAAAAAGCTCCTAAAAAAAAGAAAGAAAGAAAAAAGAAAAGCTCCTGGAGAATTTTTCTCGTTTACAGCGACCTGTAGCTATTCACACTAGTATTGTCAGACTTTATAGCGTAATAAGTAATTGAAGTGACCTGTGACTGTGCTCCACCAAAATATATTTAATTTCTCTACTGTGAATGACCTCTTCATTATAAAGTGCAAATTTACTCTGTTCTGATGTTAAAATGTCACATTCGCACTTCCAAATTGCTATATTTTATTACATCTTAATTTTGGTGGAAAACATTTACATTGATATTGAAGATGATATGATGCAGATTTTTTGTTCTTTATCCTGAGGTGTGAGGCCCTCCAGCCCACTGAGTACAACAGAAGCAGAGAGAGACTGAATCACTTCTCTGCAAGGATGTGAATAGGCTGTTTGATGCCTGTGGCTTAGTGGGTGAATCTATAAACTGGAGTCAAAAGATTTAGCGAGGGATAGTTTCTTTATCTGTAAAAGAGGCAAAAAATATTTGCTTTTCCTACATCAAAGTTTTTTTGCAAGGATTGAGTAAGATAATGATATCACTTTGCAGAAATTATATACAATTCTAGAAGCTATAACTGGTATTATTTCAGTTTTCTGGTTTTGTCTGCTCCCCAATTATTATTATACTTTATGTATGTGTGTTTAAGGAAACAATGCTTCTCATCAATATTTGAATTATACAGTTAAACTGCTCCTTTGTTTTCAAAGTGCTGTTTGCTTATTTTGGAGCTAATGATGAGATTCCCTTAATTACTGGTCACCTTAATTGCTGGTCATATTAAACAATAGATGCTGTGACATGGCTTCCCAATGACTGGATACATACTGAACCCAGGGGACTTACAGAGTAATACATCAGACATGAGAGACACTTTAATGACAGCCGTAAATTACAACTGCTCCTAAACTGGGGAATGAACATTTTAGCACTTCCTCTGGGATGAACTCAAGCCCAAGTCATTCATTGAGTTCTTTGGTGTGCAGTGATGCCTGTGGGAAATTAACAGGGAAGTGGAGCCCTTTCCTGTAATAATACAAAATGATTAAGAGGACCTTAAAAAAAATCAATTGACTAATCAATAGTGTATAACTGCTTGGAGCATTTTCCCCATGCTAATCAGACATTAAGTTGTTTAAACTAAATATCTCCAGTTTCCCCTATTACTGAACTGATTTATAAGACATGGTCAAGGATGTCAGAGTCTACTGGAGCCAGATTCCAGAGCATTTGTCATTAAAGAAAGATGGAAATAATTCATAGATGGTTCTCTCTCACTACAGATTCAGAAGGCTCTTGAAAGGGAAGATATAATAGGAAGATATAAAAGAAAGTGTTCTTCTAGTTTCCAGACATTTGTGAATTAATGTGGTAATCCCAAATTCTAAGCATGTATAGTTGCTTGAGAATATGGGCAGGGACTTGATTGAATTCAGGAGTGATGGAGGTCAAAATAACTATAGAAAACATCTATACACTATATATTTTCAGGCCTTTAAAATTTTTTTTTAACTTCAGCCATGGTGAACAGCATGCAGCAAACAAGACTCCGAATTCCAAACAACCAAAGGTATTCAAACAACACCTGTGAAGTGACATATTATTACCTACCTGTATATTGCCAGCAATTCTAGTATCAAAACCACGTGTACACTTTTTTTTAAAGTTGAATGCCACTGTGCGGGGCGGGGGGGGAACACTAAGAAATAACTTTAAACAGGGGGAAAAACTTTTTTTATTGATATGTTTTACTTTGCTGGCAGACCAGAGCAAAGGTTTTGTGAACATTTAAAAGATGAAAAAGGTGAAGAATCCCAGAAGCGGTTTATCTTGAAGCGAGATAACTCTAGTATTGATAAAGAAGACACTCAGGTTGGTTCTCAAGTTTGAGAGTGGCTGACGTTGTTGTTTTTGAAGGTGGGCTGCCTGATGTTCTTGTCATTCTGTTGTCCCCGCTCCCCCTCCCAAATCTCCCCTGCCTCTGAAACGACTGTCCCCCCTCCCCCAGCCTCCTGCCCCCCTCCCCCCGCCTCCCTCTTTGGCATTCAGTGGGTAGCAGAACACCACATCCTGGTTGCTTCAGCGATGGCTCTGTGTTGGGCTGCATGGGTGGTGCTTGACGCCGGCTCTGCTGCATGTCTTGGGGGGTTGGGATGCCGCAGGCTCCGAGCTGATGGGAAGAGCTTTGTCAGTTGCATTTCCAGGTGTCTGTGTAACTCTGGCAGTCGTTCCCCTCCCTACAGCTTTATCCTTCCGTTGTGCACACATTGAGCTGGATTGTCAATACGGACCGCTGATCAACTGATGTAGCTGTTAACAACAAACCTTGTTATGGTGAGGCCAGGTGGATTTTGCAAACTCTCCTAAAATAAGTCTTCACAACAAAGAATTGAGTTCAGGTTTTAGTCCCCCACCCCTTCCCCTTCCCGTGTTTTATCGTCCATGTCAGTTGTCTGCTTGTTTTGCACGAACTGGAGCAGAACTTCCTCCTTACGTGTTTTTTGCTTGTGACAAAACATTACATTGTTCTAGAGTAGCCTTACTCATGGGACCTCAACAAGGCTAGAGAGACTTTTCTGTGGATGGAGGGGGTGGGTTCCAGGGTGATTAAGAAGAAAACTAAGTAAATGGCAAAAGAAAACAAAATTTTAATGATAAGAGGAACAGTAGAAAGTCATGTAAATGTCATTACAGTTACCCTTTATGTCTCTGACAATCAAATAGATTTTTTTTTTTGGCAATGACTTTGCTTTAGAATGCTGAAAGGTAAGACAATCTGCGTCTCACTCAAGTTATTATTTTAATTACCCACAGTGAGTCACCGTGAGCCTGTGTGTGCATCTCTGACGCACTTTTTTTAAAAAAAAAAAACCCGTTCGTCATTTGTATCTCGTTTCCTGCCACCACCATCAAACCACACCATGGCTCGAGTTGACTCTGGAACATGTGCCCGTGTCCTGTACTTAGTGGGTGTTTGTTGAATGGATGGATGGACGTGGTTAGTGCAGGGCATTTGGGGAGGAACGGCAGGAATAAGATGGGAGGGCGGTAGAGACACAGGAAGTGGCTCAGCGGGAAGAACAGCAGTCCTCATGCTGGGTTCTTTGAATTGTTAGATTTCTTGACATCGACCTTAATCAGCAGACAAGCTTTTTGAATTTAGTTCCTCTTTTTATCCCAGATGCAATTCACAGAATAAGTCATTGAGTGAATAAAAATACAAGTTAGGATGCAGAGAAGTAGCATCCCCATCTTCCATTCTGCCTGTTCCCTTCTTTACCGCCTTGCTCTGTTTCTCCGGTCCCCACGTTTTCAAAGCCATTTCTTCTCTTAGCCATCTTGAACTAGCCACTTCCTCTTTTCTCACCACCATTCTGCCTCCTTTTGGGGAGTCAAAATCACACAGGTTTGCTAAGGAGACAGAGCCCATGACTCATGACCCATCACGTAGCCAACTGACTGAATACCTGAGGCACATTCAGGAGCTTACACTCCAGAAACTCCCATGCTACTTGCATCCAGCAAGGGAGCAAGCAGGAGTAACAAGCATCCCCTGCCATTGCATGGCACACACACCACACACGTACCCCACCACGGCTTCCTTAGGGACCAGAGGGAGTAAGGCTTTTCACGCCCCATTTGCTTAAGTGAACATTTATTATTCTCAGCTGACAGTTTTTCTTAACTGCAGATTTCCAACAGCTCAACTTGGATAACCCTCCTGATTTCTTTTTTCTGTTCAGCAAAACAGAATGCATCCATTTAGAGATGACAGACGAAGTAAATCAATTGAAGAGAGAGAAGAGGAATATCAGAGAGTGAGGGAGAGAATATTTGCACACGATGTGAGTAGTTGTTTTCATTGCCTCTTGAGTGCGGTCCTTCCGTCAGCAGCAAGGCAGCCTCATTCCCCAGACAGGGAGCTGGCAGGGATGAGGGAAGCTGGAGGCAGGGAACAAACCGAAGGGCAGCAAACTAGAGGTGTTTCTGGAAGAGGACCTGCTTCAGGGAAGTGATGGAGGAGGGGCCGAGGGTTTGCATGTGTTCTCTAGGGTATGACCTGTGGGGAAATAGAGATACCAGTTTGGTCAATGAAATAGACCGTAAGTACAGAGAGAGGTTGCCAGATTTGCAGAAATCCCTTCACGTTCATATTAGCCAGCAGATACCACACGGTTGTCTTTTTAAGACCAACATTGTACACAGGAAAGAATTACAGGAAAAGAAAGAAGAGTCGTTGATCTTACACACACACACACACACACACGCACGCACACACACACACACACACACACACACACAGAATTTTCTGCAATCTTAGCAAGTATGGACATTTCGTTATATCAAAGTTAAATAGTGATATTCATCCCCCCCACCCCATTTTCAGATCGAATAGTTCTGTGAACAATTTTCAAGGATATAGTCAGAAAACAATTTTTATTGTTCAAATCCCAAAGAAGATGTGGTTGGTTATTTTTTTTATCTTTTTCCTCAGTGTGGCCAAAATTAAATGCAATTAAATTAAATACAAATTAAAACGTTTAAAAAAACTGAATTTAAATGCAATGAAATGAAAAGGACAAGCTATTGCCATAGGTTTTCCCTTCCATGAACTCATCTGGCACCCTCCTAAAATGCTGTGGCCTCTTCTCTCTGCAGAGGTACAGCCGTGAGCACCTTTGTGTAGACTCTCTGCTGCCAACACCTCTGGCGTTACTAAGTCAGGTGGAGCGTCTGACCTCCTGTGTGATTTGCTCCTGGATGTCTTACAAAGCCAGCCTAGCATGGAGGGGGACTGCTCTCCCTAGAGGAGTTAAGCCCAAGCCAGTCTCCCTGATCTCTAGATCCTCTCTGCCTTTCTTAAAACACAATTTTCAGTTGAATAATCTGGCCCAGAGCTTGGGAATTAGAGGAGTGTGAGAGAAGGAGATGGAGGTAGCCATAGTTGGCTGATGTCCAGGTACAATTCTAGAAGATTCTAGAAAATTCTTTTATTATGGTCAGAATTATTGAGGGTGCATAGGACAGCAAGACACATGGTAGACCTTTCCTTATGTTTGCTGGATACAAGAATGCAGTAATGAGAGGATCTTTTCTAGTCATCATACTATAATGATGCCAACTGTGGACTGGAGGCAGAATGTTCCTGTCTGATGACCTTCAAGAAGAGAAATATTTCTGAAGGCTAGTTTATTTTCTATTTTCTCTCTCTCTTTCTCTCCCTCTCTTACACACACATACACACACACACACACACACACACACACACCTTTTCCCTCTTAGTCTGGTTCTGGCAAGTCATATAGTTTATGAATGAGTTGTTACATTGATAAACAAATACTTATCACCCACATTATATACAAACAACATTATTCTTTTTTTTTCTTGCCAAAGCTGTGCCACATTGCCAGACACTCAAGAGCCAGGTGACAGTAAGTAACGTCACTGATGCATGCCTGTGATGGGGGTGACACTTGCCCTGCTGTACTTCATTTGTGTATTCTCGTGTCCATAGGGAGGTCGTCAAAGGGAGAAGGGGTCAGCGTGACTCCCTTTACACATTGCATTTCCTCACATCCATCTTAAGGAGATTATTCGTAAGCGACCTGGGTTCCAGGCTAAAGATTGGAGGCAAGGGTTCCTGTTTAAAGCCTCTATGGCCACATGCTGTATTAACTTTTTTTAACAAGTAAAAGCAGACTTAAATGTGAGAAAACTTAAATGCAAAACTATTGTCATAGCCTTTTTATTCCATGAAATCATTCAGCAGCCTTCTCTACAATGCTGTGGCTGCTTCTCCCTATGGGAGCGGAGGCATGAGCTCCTTTGATAGGCTGTCACGCCTGGTGGCCAGCACTTCTGGCTTTACTGATTCAGGTGGGAAACTGCCTGTTTCTGACACTGCTTTTCACTTGATCTCCTAGGGCAGTAGTTTTTTAATCAGCATGCTGTACCCAGAGTGTACTCATAAAGGGCTTCAGAGATCAAATAAAATCCCTGATATTACCTGCAAAATATTATGTTCATGAGCATATGTGCATTTTTCTAAGGATAAGATCTCTAGTGTTTATCATATTCTTATAAGTTTTCATGATGCTTAAATGAGCCACTAAGAGCCACTTTCCTAGACGGAAAACAAAATGTCTTTCTCCCTAGTCTGATAGCTCTTGTAGAGACAATGCAGTCATACCACTGGTATTCTCTGTTTTAGCTATTAATATTCCCAAATTTAGCAGCTTAAAAAACAAACAAACAAAAATCTGCTTCTCTCACAGTTTCCATGGGTCAGGAATCTGGGAGTGGCTTAGCTGAGTGATTCTGACTCAAGGCTTTTCATGAGGTTACAGTCAAGCTGTCAGCTGGGGCTGTACTCATCTGAAGGCTTGGTGAAGTGGTTATCTGCTTCCAAATTCACTCGAGTATCTCCAGGCCTTAGTTCTTTGCTGGCTGTAAGCTGGAGATCTCACTTCCCACATAGTGATGTGGGCTTCTCCATAGACTTGACAGGTGTCTTCAGAATGGCAACTAGCTTCCCCCAGAGCAAGTGATCTGAGAGGGAAAGAAAGAATCCCAATTGGAAGCCACAGTCATTTATAACCTGATCCTGGAAGTGACCTACCTTCCCTTCTGCTGTATTCTGTTGGCACGCAGACCAGCCCTGGTGCATGTGGGAGGTGCTACACAAGGCAGGGGTCACTGGGCGCCACCCTGTACTAACAGGATAACACAAACTCAAGGACATAACAGCAATATGAACTTTCTCGAATATATATAGTAACATAAAGACAGGACCCTTTAGGGAACCTTCACCTATGCAATTCCAGATTCCCAAATGATCATTACTGCTGCCCAAATTGTCGAGGTTCACAAGATAATAATTAAAGTATCTTAACTCAATTGTAAAACAAATGCAAAGAATCCAGCATAAGGAAATTAAGTTACAGGCATCTAATCTTTTTTTTAGCTGGTCTTTAATTTAGCATCTTCATAATTTAAAAACAGAGGTTATATAACCAGCTTCCTTTGCCAATTATTAAGTGTGGAGTAGTTCAAACAGGTTCAAATATCGATATACTTAAGTAGGATTTTTTTTTCTACTTGAAGTTACAATAGAGATTTATAGAAAAATACTTCCTGGTATTTACACTTCAGCAAAATCCAGATTTGTTTTAAAATTAGAAGCGTTCTTGAATATTTTACAAATGTATCTTGGTTTCTAAGGATGTGTGTGTGTGTGTGTGTGTGTGTGTGTGTGCGCTTTTGTACATAGGTGCACAATCAGTATATGCAGATTACTTCAGGGTTTTCTAGAAAAAGTTTTTCAAATATAGTTTGAGAATTTTGGTATCTTGAAATAAGACCAATTTATCTATTATTTGGGAACTAAAATGTTATTTAGAGCACACAACAATTTAGTTCTCAAATAATAAATAAATGTACTTTTGTTGTCAGAAATACTCGAAATATAGCTCTTGTTTCCTTTGGCAAGAATTTCATCTTGTTTTATGATTAATCCTATGCAATGTTGTTCCTTTTAGGAAGGTTAAGTTGATAAAGCAATATATTTGAGAGAGACCTGTTTTGCCTGTAGGGTGATTTCTGAAGGGTATTTATGTATAAATAGGGATTCGGGGAGGACCTCATCTTTGGTCTCCTTTGCATGTGCTGGGATTCTTCAGGGAGAGCTGATGATGAGGGTGTGAGGCACCACCTGGCTTGGGGGTGGCACGTGGAAGAGAATTCTGTAAGCCATCGGCAAAAACGTTTTCCTCCTTTAAAAAAAAAAGACCTTTGTTTACATCTGAGAATGCGTATACCTGCCAGCTCTGAATCCTGGGCTTAATTACGGTGACAATTTTATCTTTCTCTGCTATTAAAATTTGTAAGTTATTAATGCTACTTTATACACACACACACACACACACACACACATACACACACACACACACACACACACACATTTTCATCAGTTACTGAATCGTAGCCCATAACTGTCTCTTGTCTTATTTATGAAAATGTGGTAGATGGATGATGAGATGATTTTTTAGGACCTTTCCACAATAATCAGGCAGATGCTCTGGAGATTGGTTATGGGGAACATCATCTTTGACTTGCAAGTGACTTATTTTTTAATTCAAAGAGTTTTGGGCTGCTTCACTTTCCCCCAAATGCTATTAGATTAATGAGTCTGAAGAGGTCAGCATGTCTTTGATCAACTCCTTCAAAGAAGTAATTGAGTCTCAGTTATTCAGTACCAGCCAGAACATCCTAAATGTAACTGACCTCTCTTCAACCTCAACAGATGAGAAATAACAAAGTATTAAATTCATCGTGGATATCTGACACAATCTCACTTTTGTCACATACCAGGACTTGGCTCAAAGTTGACTCAAGCCGGTACGGAAACCAAACTAAAGGAAATAAAGACAATGGCATCTCTAGCTTACTTTAAAGAGATCCTCATAGGAATAACGTCAAGGGCACATCATCTGTATTTGTTTCCTTTTATAAAATTAAATGTCAAATTTTTTAAAAAAGATATTTTTCTGAAAAGCTTTTTTCTTAGTTGGCTGTTTTTGCCTTTTGTTTAATAAAATTTTTGCACACTTGATCTTCGGGATGCATGTCAAATGCACAGAGGTTAAAACAGAAATGGTTCTAGAGATGCCCCCATTAAAATGCTCAGACCACTGAGAAAAACATTTATGCCCAATCTAGCCCTTTGGCCTAGTGGAAGGAAATGATTTCTCCAGTAAAAGGTAGAAAGAAACCAATATCCTGCCGGCATCTCTGAGCGGTGGTTACATTAGCAGCATTTTAAATGCAAAAATTCAATATTGAAAGGTCATTATTATTTCTTTCGTTTTATTTTATCTTAAAATCGACCCGTTAAGTCTCTATTTATCCCTTTAGCCAGGTGACTTACTCATCATTTAGAAAATCCACACGTCTAATTTTACATGTGTAAATTTACATTTACAAACTTAGTACTTTGGACATGGTTTTATATTAGTTCCTAAACACAGTCGTATTTTAGGACTGTTGCACCGTATTTTGTTTAGACTTCTCTTTCTCTGTTTGTTAAAATTTAATTTGATCTGCCTTTCCCGAGCACATATGATAATGGAATTTTATCTTCCCTAAGTTGTATATTAAACCCAAGATAGCAGAGAAATGTGTGCTAGAGAATGCAAGCTAAGAAGAAAGTCACTGGGTTTTTTGTGTGAAAAACTAAGATATATTAGATGGAGCTTGATATTCTTTCCCAATTAACTTCATTTCGTTCTCACTTGTTTTCTGAGCACCCCGCTGCCCCCGCCAACTCCCCGCCAAGATTGTTTGATAGCATCTCTTCAGTTTGAGAGTCTTGCAGGTCATCTGTTTACGTTGTGAGAGTTTATTGTCGCCAGGTCATAATTTCAGGATTGTGGCTTTACAGCTCTCCCATCCTCAGGTGGATCGTGCCAAGTTTGCACGCTCCGCCTTGATCTGAACTTGTCCTTTTGGCTCCTGATGGCGGCTGCATCTCGGCAGCCCTAGAGGAAACCACTAGCTCAGGACCTGATGCTCACAGGTTTCTCCAGCAGCTTCATTCACAACATCTCTCTTCTGACCTTGGCGCTACACGGGCTAAATCTATGTGAAACCTGGAGACACCGTGACGGAAAAGAGCTGCATGAGAATGGTTTACACTTCTAACTCTAACCGTTTTTTTTTCCTTTTTTTTATTTCCATTTTTTCTGAAAATGGTACATATTTTTCTTAATTCTTTTCCTCTTGGAGGGGAAAAGTAGTTTGAAAAGCAGGCAAGGATTTGGGCTCCCTCAGCATATCCAGAACATCTGATACAATGCTTTTTTTTATTTTTCAGTCAGTTTGCTCCCAGGAAAGCCTTTTTGTGGAAAACAGGTAAAATGAAATTTGCTTTTTCATGTCTTTAGAGGAACAAAGTCTGTCATGTGTCTTGTTTTTCATAGATATACATATGCCATATATAAGTGTGTGCTTGAATATATGTATAAATAAATACATATATCTATGTGTACACACGTATATATGCACACACATGTTATTTAGCATGTCTAAAAGCTATTTAACTTTGGGGAAAAATTCCCTCCATTACTTCCAAACATAAGTTTCAACAATTTCCTTATTTAAAGTCTCAACTTCTGGTCCTTCCAAAGGTATAATCCTGTTACCTTCCCCAGGCATTAAAAAGTATAAATGTTGAGACAAGAACTTGCAGTTTCATTGGCTTATTGAATAGGCTGCTAAAAGTACTTGTGTATTTGGTTGTTATTGGCCTCTTCCTGTGCCCTATCATTATATGTAGCTACACAGATGATAATTTGAATAGTATTGTTTTATGTTTCTCATTCTAAATAATCTGTCTTCATAAAAGGCTGAACTTGGAAAACTTATCTAAACCGATCTAGATTTATCAGTGTACCTGGCGGGGTATTAGTAGAGAAGGTGGTGGTTATGACATGAATGTGTTAAAACATTTATACAAAGTCTTGAGTATAAGAGCAGAACTTCTCAAATTTAGCATGTACCTTTTACAAATAGTTCTGAACTGATATAGATATTAAAATGCTCCATTGATTTAATTGCACGTTTTCAAGGGGAATTAAGGAATTCCTCATTAGCTGTACTGATCACATTAATATGCATCACAGTGGGCAACTTGGATTGGAAATATGGTAGCCATTAAAAGAGTGGTGGTTAATTTCATTTCAGGTGTTGGCTTAATGGGTATCTCTATAAAATCGATTAAAATGGAGGCTATTTGATTAAATTCCAGTACTTAGAGAAAAGTTAAACCTGGCATTCAAGAGGATTGGTTTAAAAAATGCCCTCATTCATAGTAGCAGTTAGAAAACGTCAAGTAACTACCCTCAACTGAATAACCTCTTGTAGAAGAAGGGATGAAAGTAGTGAACAGGTCTTTACAAGGCATCCAAAAGCATCCTCAAAAACCCATACAGTTTTCAACAAGTATTCCTTTTTTACAGTAAATTAAGAATCCGTGAGCTTTACCATCGTAGGGATGTTAAAGCAATCCAAAATTCTATATCCAAAATTGAATTTGGATGTTGGATGCAACATTTGGATGTTGAAGCAATCCAGAATTCTATATCCTTACCCAAAGAATGAAGTGAGCATTTAGAATTCAGTTTAGTAGGACATGTCATTCCCTAGTCTTCTAGCCAATCATTTTCCCTACTTACTCCCTAATCTTCGTCATATACTTGTGTTTTGTATGAAAAGACTGCTAGTGCACTTGTGTCCCTAATATTCAAATTGGATTATATTCATCAATACAATAATTTGTCACAAATATGCATTGCATATGTGAAGAAGTATTGATGGTCCCCAAAAGCAAAATTCTGAATAGATCCCTACAAAAATAAATATATTTCTTTGATACCTGCCTTTGGAAGGCACATTTCACTATGCCCAAAATATAAAGAATAACTAATATTACCCAAAGAAAAAAATCGCAACCGATATATTTAATTAATTAAATGTCTATTATATCTATATCCATTTCTTTGATTCTCCCCTCCTCTTCCATTCCATCTGTTTCTTCTTCCCTTCTTCCTGTCTAGCATCGGTACTTTATCCTAGGGTAGGGAAAAATCAGGCTGCCATTAATTTATTAGGGCAAAATTCTACATCTTGAAAATAAACCGTAGCATATAGGGTTGATTTGCAAGACAGGTGTGCCATAGTTGAGTACACATCCATTTAACATAGGGCATTTAGTACCCTTAGATTTTATATCATAAAAATCATGTTTTTCATTTCCAGTAGGCTCTTGGAAGACAGTAACATATGCAGTGAGACCTATAAGAAAAGACAGCTCTTTCGGTTGGTATGGTTTACTTTTTTAAAACTGTGTTTTCAGATGATGTGGTGGAATCAATGTTAAATATAAGTGTATTAGTGTAAAATATCTCTGTTCATGAAATAAAATATGTTTGGTTATCTCTTTGTAAAGGTTATTACTGAGCTAGTGTTGAAGCCATACGGTGTCCTGTGAGATACGGGACTGGGAAACCAAGTGCTTTGTCTACAGTCCTTTAGGGTTCTTCCTCGGATTTTCTGGGTTTTTTTCCTCCAGGACTAACTTTGACAGCACACTGATTTCACATTCCCAAATCAACTTTGGTGAATTACACTGAGTTAAAATTTCTCTTACAGCTTGCAATTGTGTATACGTTCCCAACACTGGAAAACAAATCAATGAAAACTCTATTTGAGTAGTTGATTTTTAGCCACTACTATCCATCATAATATTTCAAACAATATTTTTTCAAGCACAGATTTTATTTCTAAAGAAAGATATGGGATTGTTTCCAATTATAATGAACTGCTTAAATCAAGATCTGTGTGGGATAAGGAGAATAGGTTTTATATATATATATAATACGTATAAAGTTTTATACTAGGCTAGAGAGTGCCATGAAAGCAGAGGTACTATACCTGCTCTCTCATTACTTTATTTTTATTTTTTATTTATTTATTTATTTATTTATTTTGCGGTACGCGGGCCTCTCACTGTTGTGGCCTCTCCCGTTGCGGAGCAACAGGCTCCAGACGCGCAGGCTCAGCGGCCATGGCCCACGGGCCCAGCCACTCCGCGGCATGTGGGATCTTCCCGGACCGGGGCATGAACCCGTGTCCCCTGCATCGGCAGGCGGACTCTCAACCACTGCACCACCAGGGAAGCCCACTTTATTTTTTTAATTAAAATTTTTTTTTATCTCATTACTTTATTAAATGTGTCTCTACCATCCATTATAGGGCAATGGATACACAGCGCTATATATATTTTATATGTATATGTGTATATATATATTCAATACCTAATACATATATTTACCTAATATATATATTTAATATGCTAGTGCTTTTATGAATATTAGGATTCATCTCTGTTGTAGGAAAGGCAAAACAAACAAACCAACAGAACTTCTTGACCACTGAGAAAAAAGGAAATACCCAGAAGTAAATGAATTCTATGCTTAGAACATATCTTTTTGCTGTAAATCTGAACTTATGACCTCATCCTTAGAAAAGTTAGAGCAATTTCTTTTCTTTTTACACTTTGGCAGAAACAAACAAAAAAAACAGGGTCTATTTTTTAACTTCCTTTACTTTTCTAGGTTGAACTATACATCTAATACCTTCCTCTTGTATCATTAGACGGTTTATTTTCACACTTGAATATTAAGAAAATAACCTTGCATTTTTTCCCTTGAAAGCCCAGAGAAGGACTAGAATGTATCTGTGCTCGTGCAGTCACACACCATGACCTGGCTTGTTTAGACCAGTACAGATAAAATGTGGGTTCTTGACCCCTAGAGGCATTTAGTTTTACATAGCCCCAAATCTGGTCCCTAGCCAGAGCTACCGTCTACTGAAGTCAACCATCCCAAATACGGATGCTATAACCCACCAAAATTACCAAGCACAGAAACTCAGGAATATGACTTAGCACAAAGCCATCCACACACTGATAAAAGCAGTTCAAAATGTACATTATACCTAACTTGGTAAAAAAAAAAAAAAAAAAAAGTGTCACGTTCAAACATGAAGAACATAAAAGTTATCAGTTATGTTAATCAGCACAGAAGCAGAACTTAGAGTATGTGCTTTATGACTACTCTGGGTCAAATTCCAGTTATGTACAAGAGGGCCAACGCCTCTTGATGGCCAGATATTCATTATCATTGTCTTCCTGGTTTCCAATAGAAGAACACTAGGACTGGGCTTGTTAGGAAGTATAGGAAGGCACTTGTGGATATGATACCTATGATTCCACACCCAAATAGATATGAAATTCAGTTCTGGACCTTACCTTGCCAGTGTTAAGGTGAATGATTGATAGAGCAGTAAAAGATATGATTTCAGTGTGTCCGTATCTAGAGATCATAAATTAAATGCATTATTTTGAATCTCATTAATGCTAACTCTCTAAAGCAACAACTTAAATTCCATTTTTTATAAAACGCACAGATCTTGACTTGAGATGAGGATTTGAGCCAGTGGATTAGAGTTAGAAGAAGTTAAGGAAATCTTAGGTTGCCTTATTGGCTACGGGATGTGACATGAGCCTAGAGGAACTACCCAGTGCTTTAGAAACACACTAAAATGCACTTAGGAATAGTGGTGGACACCTCCTTTGCAGAGAAAGGCTTAGCCACTCTGGCATTTAGAGGAAGTCTAAATTCCTCCCATGGAGGTGCAGAGTTGATAATTGAAGTGGACTTTAGTGATAATCGCCTCCATATGGGGAATTGCCTTCTGATGCATCCTGTTTGCTGAGGACCCCACTCCAAATCTTTTCCTATAATAAATATTCTGCGTTATCTACAGGGGAGATTATTGTCACACCCTTGGTACGTTCATGGTTGCTAAATAATGATGTAGTCAGGCTTTGTCAAGGGTGGGTCAAATCAATCAGAATTATATGAGAAAAGAATGAAGCTGAATTTGGAGATTTAAAGGGAAACAATCAGGAATAGAGCACCTTGAAGGGCTGGTTTTTCTCCACCCAGTCTCCTCTGGGCTGTTTGAATTTCATAGGTGTTTAAGAACTAAAGTCACGTAGCCCTTGGTGAGTGTCTGATACTTACTATTCACAAACTAGTCTTTTTTTTAAATAGTCCTTGTTTCTAAAACCAGCCATCCCCGAGGTACGGAACGCAGAGAGAATGTTTGTAAGAAAACATTAAGAGAGGACAGCAGGGCGCTGAGTACTTTTTGTTTTGTGAATTTTCTGTTGCATTTCCTCTCCTCACTGTACAAAGTCTTTATCACAGACTAGCTGTTTCATCTTTATTATCTCCTGGATCCATTGACCTTCTTAAGTTTTCACAAAATGAAAGAAAACGTTTAGTAAGTAAAGTTGAAGCAAAACCTAAAATTTTCTGTATACCTTCTGTACAATTTGGTGGGTGAGTGTTTCAATCAGATATGTATACTTCTGGCATCTCAACAGCCCATGATTGTCTTTAGAAGAATATTAATAAAACTGCTATTCACCACTGTGATCAAGATTTCTATCACATTGCACAGTGATATGAAATTAGGGGTTATATCTATTGCCCATGGTTTTTGTCCCCTTTGCTTATTCATAATCCATGAGAATCTTAGAATATTTTGATGATCCATTATTTCCAAACTGCAGAAGAGCCTTTGAAAAATAGTAACCAAGTCACTCTTTAAGCAGTTGGAAACCAATGAAAATGCAAATTTCATCAACTTTCTCTATAAAATACATGCAGTTTTGCACACTGCTTAGAAATACTCTGTAGTCTTCAAAAATGACTTTTGACTATTGGATCTCTTCCAATAAGTTCAATCTTTTTCTATTTGAATTTTGAACAAATGTGTCATTTCATCTATGGAGCTATTTTGTTATTCCCATTGATCTCCTTGGAAAGTTTCGTGTCAGTGTAGTGTTTGCACTGTTGTTATTATCACGAATTTTTCTGTGTGAAAGGTATTAAAGGGCTCTTTCCTCTGCCCGTGAAGGTTAAACTCACTGGGCAAAATTCTCACCAAAGGTTAACAGAGGAATTCCTGTGATCTCTGTGCTGTCTGCCAAAGCCTTAATATGTATATAATATAGTTAACAACTAAATTAGTAAATGGCTTCTTTGAAACTGTGTATTTTACCATGGTCCAATTACTTAATGCTAAAGGGAAAGACGAAACTCTTCTTCGGTGGGAGTTGCTTTTAGGATCATTTAACATCATAATTGCTTTCAAACACTGAGTCATTGTTGATTTGGGTCAGGAGAATTTACCTTCCTCTCTCCTCTCCACAAGAGAAGTTACCAATTATATCTTATATCCTATTTTTCTTGTTGTTTCCCCTTCACTGGCAGAGGGACCATGTGACGTTTCTAGGTTTGGTTTTTCGTTTGTAGCATGAGTGTTTGTGTGATGTGTTACCTGTCTGTCTGTACATCAACAAGGTGTCTGTGCACTGTTTGTGAGGCGACAGGTGTCAAGGAAAGGGTTGACAAGAAGGGTCTTGTGTAGACGGTTCTTACAAGAAAGGTCCCGCTTTGTGTCCGTTCTGCTCTCGGAATCTAATGCTGTCCCGTGCATCTTTCTGATGGCCACACTCCAGGGGCAACAGAGACAGCTCTGGGAGAACATCTGGAAGTCGGCAGAGCAGCTCGGAGAATGAACTCAAGTGGTCCGACCACCAAAGAGCCTGGAGCAGCACAGATTCTGACAGCTCCAACCGCAATCTCAAGCCTGCCATGACCAAGACGGCGAGTTTTGGGGGCATCACGGTGCTGACCAGGGGTGACAGCACATCCAGTAGCAGGAGTACCGGGAAGCTGTCCAAAGCAGGTAGTTAGTACTGAATGGGTTTATGTCCTGTGATAGTTTCCTCTGATTCCACCCAAGCTGTGCAGTCAGCGCTCTCACTGACTTCCCTGAACTAAAGATAATGATGTGAATATTAATCACTGGGATAGCAAAAAAGTCAGAAGGTGCAATTGAAATAACAATACTGCCTCTTGCAAGCTGTGTGCCTGGGTCCAATTATTAACCTCTCTAATCTTCAATTTCCTTATCTATAAAATGTGGGTGGTAATAGAATGATACTGTAACTCCCCTCAGTAGACTATTGTAAGTTTAAATTTGACCATTTATATAAAATCAGTTACCAAGGCACCTGCACAAGGCGGCTATTTAACCAAGTTAGCTATTTTTAAAAATGCAATATTATGATTTATTCCTTAAAGATAAGGAATAGGATAAGGAAAGAGAGCCTCAGAAATTTTCAAGTCTCCAAGTAGCTAGGTGCATGCATCTTCTTTTTTCCCGTTTTTTTCTTGTAAGTGAATAGTGATCTTTTTTTTTTTTTTTTTTTTTTTTGTCTGTGCTCCGTACTGGGGCCTGTCACTGTTGTGGCCTCTCCCATTGCGGAGCACAGTCTCCGGACGTGCAGGCTCAGCGGCCATGGCTCACGGGCCCAGCCGCTCTGCAGCATGTGGGATCCTCCCGGACCGGGGCACGAACCCGTGTCCCCCGCATCGGCAGGCGGACTCTCAACCACTGCGCCACCAGGGAAGCCCGAATAGTGATCTTTTGACATAGGTAGTTGAAGTTTGCATTCATACTGGTGCATTCATAGCCTGCATGTGCAGTGAGTGGGAGTCCAGGGCCCCGAGGGGAAATGCTGAATGGACAACGCCAAGCAGAGGTAAAACACGGGCAGTCCTCCACTGTGAATACTTTCCCAACCAAGCTTCTCACTGACGCTGGGGAGCCTCTTTGTGAAATCTCGGCTCATTATGCTAATGGTTTAACATAATTATGTTGTTGACAAGTGCTTCCTAAGAAATTATCTTGTGTTTTCCTACATAGGCAGAAAATTAATAGCATTTAGTCTCAGCCACTACTTTATGTATATATTCTGCTTCTTGGAAAGATTCAGGTGGGCTCGCACTGCCTTCTGTCATCTCTATTCACCAATTGGTGAATTCTTGATTTCTTCCTCTAATTAATTGCTCTTATATCCCACTATTGCCGCAATCTGAAGTCAAGAAAATCCACTGTGTACACTTGAGTTCCTGTAAACTAAGACAGGTTAAAGAGTTTTAAATCTCCTTCAAACGCAGAAACGAAGTACCTTAAATGGTGCACTTAAAAATTCCAGCACACCCAAAGAGCTCTTAAGATTTTTAAATTAATCGTCCTTCTCCACACACCAACCACCAATCATCTCCAAAGCAAAGCTCTTTGGAAACATTTAAAACACTTCAAGAATGCTAAAATGCCATGTTCTTTGAAGAATGATTAGAAATTGTAAGTGCTTCAGACATTTTTTTTTTTTTTCTTTTCATCTAAGTGTCTCCATTTGAAAGCCTGTCAGGGTACAGGAATGGCAAGAAAAAAATTAAAGGGGATCAAGATAGGATGTCAAAACAAACTTACAGTCTCCCAAGATGGTTTTATGAAGCAAAGCTGTCAATTTTGCTGTCATGGAGCTTCAGAACCACACAAGTTTCTGATTTTTTACTTCATTGTTCACAGTGGAATGGCAAACTTTTTGACCTTTTAGAAACTAAGTCTGGAGTTGTGACGTTTAAGTTATTCTTCTCCTCCTCTAATTACATAGGTTCTAGCTTCAAATAGTTAATAATGAGACTCTTTCCAGGTGGGAAACATGTTTTGCTACATTTGGGGAAAAGCATATCAACTGAAGTCAGAATGCACAAGCACATCCTCTTGAGATCTGGGCTGTATTTCCCTTATTGTACCCCCTGCACTGAGCACAGCAGTGGTCACCTATCAGGGGTCCAGTGCAGGCCTGTGGAGACAGCTGATTTCATCACATCCTCATTGGGAACAGGACTTAAATGGCGCTTGCACTGTGACCCCAGCTGTTTCTTGGTAGTGGCGATGGGGTTGAGAGAGAAGTGTGTGTGATATCTATTTCTTTCCACACTGGCCACACCATGTTGGGTTTTTTTGTTTGTTTGGTTGGTTGGGTTTTTAAATCTAATTTTTATTTTATATTGGGGTATAGTTGATTTACAATGTTGTGTTAGTTTCAGGTGTACAGCAAAGTGGTTCAGTTATACATATAACTGAATTCTTTTTCAGATTCTTTTCCCATATAGGTTATTACAGAGTGTTGAGTAGAGTCCCCTGTGCTATACAGTAGGTCCTTGTTGATTATCGATTTTATATATATTAGTGTGTATCTGTTAATCCCAACCTCCTGATTTATCCCTCCCCACCCTTCCCTCTTTGGGAACCATAAGTTTGTTTTCGAAGTCTGTGAGTCTGTTTCTGTTTTGTAAATAAGTTCACTTGTATTGTTTTTATAGATTCCACATATAAGTGATATCATATGGTATTTGTCTTTCTCTTTCTGACTTACTTCACTTAGTATGATAATCTCTAGGTCCATCCATGTTGCTGCAGATGGCATTATTTCAATCTTTTTATGGCTGAGTAATATTCCATTGTATATATGTACCACATCGTCTTATCTGTTCATCTGTTGATGGACATTTAGGTTGCTTCCATGTCTTGGCTGTTGTAAATAGTGCTGCCATGAACATGGGGTTGAGAAATAAGTGTGTGATATGTTTCTTTCCACACTGGCTACACCATGTTGTTTTACTACCATCCTTCTGTCTTGATGTCCAGAGCAGGGCTTCTCGACTTTAGCTGCATCAGACTCACAAGAAGAATTTGTTCAAGCACAGATGGCTTCTCTACAAACCAAGCTTGAGAAACAACTGCTCTGGAGAAATAAGATAGCCTTCCGTTTTGTTTTCACCATTTTACATGGCCTGGCATCTTATTTTCTGGAGGCAAAGGTATCCTTGTTGTTGTTACCTTCCTGGTCTATGCCCTGGGGTATTTCTGGAGCCAGTGCAAGATGCCTCATCTTTCCATCACTTCCTCTTCTCCGTGTTTATTTTCGTCACTACACGAATGCATCCTGGATATTCTTTTTCCCTCGTAATTTCAGAAGCTTTAGGTTATTCTACTGAACTCTGACACTTGGATCTGGAAACATTTTGTCAAACTCAGGAGAGAAAAATACTCATGGTTCAGGGTCCCTGTAAAAGAAAAATTGCATCTGATGAGTTAAAGAGGCAGGGAAGACTTTACCCATAACTAATTCAATAGAGGTCAAGACTGTTGCAGTAGGGGAGAGAAACTAAACTCAACCCTGCTGAAACAAAGGCAGAAGACTCTGTAAATGAGCTAGAGGGCCTTAAAGAGCTGATTGGTCAATTTGATAAGACCGCCTGTGTTTGCTAATTGGTACTGAGACTTGCAGAGAAAGGCACCGTTTTTCTTGAGGACTTCACTTCAAAGGGATGGCTCCCAAGTCCTTAAGAAAGACCTTCCCGTGTTGTAAAACTGATAAAAGGCTGGGAGAAGAGTTGCATCTTTTTTTTTTTAACATCTTTATTGGAGTATAATCGCTTTACAATGGTGTGTTAGTTTCCGCTTTATAACGAAGTGAATCAGTTATACATATGTTCCCATATCTCTTCCCTCTTGCGTCTCCCTCACTCCCACCCTCCCTATCCCACCCCTGTAGGTGGTCACAAAGCACCGAGCTGATCTCCCTGTGCTATGCGGCTGCTTCCCACTAGCTATCTATTTTATGTTTGGTAGTGTATATATGTCTATGCCACTCTCTCACTTTGTCACAGCTTACCCTTCCCCCTCCCTATATCCTCAAGTCCATTCTCTAGTAGGTCTGTGTCTTTATTCCCGTCTTACCCCTAGGTTCTTCATGACATTTTTTTCTTAGATTCCATATATATTTGTTAGCATACGGTATTTGTCTTTCTCTTTCTGACTTACTTCACTCTGTATGACAGACTCTCTAGCTCCATCTACCTCACTACAAATAACTCAATTTCGTTTCTTTTTATGGCTGAGTAATATTCCATTGTATATATGTGCCACATCTGCTTTATCCATTCATCTGTTGATGGACACTTAGGTTGCTTCCATGTCCTGGCTATTGTAAATAGAGCTGCAATGAACATTGTGCTACATGACTCTTTTTGAATTATGGTTTTCTCAGGGTATATGCCCAGTAGTGGGATTGCTGGGTCGTATGGTAGTTCTATTTGTAGTTTTTTAAGGAACCTCCATACTGTTCTCCATAGTGGCTGTATCAATTACAGTCCCACCAACAGTGCAAGAGCGTTCCCTTTTCTCCACACCCTCTCCAGCATTTACTGTTTCTAGATTTTTTGATGATGGCCATTCTGACTGGTGTGAGATGATATCTCATTGTAGTTTTGATTTGCATTTCTCTAATGATTAATGATGTTGAGCATTCTTTCATGTGTTTGTTGGCAGTCTGTATATCTTCTTTGGAGAAATGTCTATTTAGGTCTTCTGCCCATTTTTGGATTGGGCTGTTTGTTTTTTTGTTATTGAGCTGCATGAGCTGCTTATAAATTTTGGAGATTAATCCTTTGTCAGGTGCTTCATTTGCAAATAATTTCTCCCTTTCTGAGGGTTGTCTTTTGGTCTTCCTTATGGTTTCCTTTGCTGTGCAAAAGCTTTTAAGTTTCATTAGGTCACATTTGTTTATTTTTGTTTTTATTTCCATTTCTGTAGGGGGTGAGTCAAAAAGGATCTTGCTGTGATTTATGTCATAGAGCGTTCTGCCTATGTTTTCCTCTAAGAGTTTGATAGTGTCTGGGCTTACATTTTAGGTCTTTAATCCATTTTGAGTTTATTTTTGTGTATGGTGTTAGGGAGTATTCTAATTTCATTCTTTTACATGTAGCTGTCCAGTTTTCCCAGCACCACTTATTGAAGTGGCTGTCTTTTCTCCACTGTATATTCTTGCCTCCTTTATCAAAGGTAAGGTGACCATATGTGCATGGGTTTATCTCTGGGCTTTCTATCCTGTTCCATTGATCTATAGTTCTGCTTTTGTGCCAGTACCATACTATCTTGATTACTGTAGCTTTGTAGTATAGTCTGAGGTCAGGGAGCCTGATTCCTCCTGCTCCATTTTTCTTTCTCAAGATTGCTTTGGCTATTCGGGGTCTTTTGTTTTTCCATACAAATTGTGAAATTTTTTGTTCTAGTCCTGTGAATAATGCCAGTGGTAGTTTGATAGGGATTGCATTGAATCTGTAGATTGCTTTGGGTAGTAGAGTCATTTTCACAATGTTGATTCTTCCAATCCAAGAACATGGTATATCTTTCCATCTATTTGTATCATCTTTAATTTCTTTCATTAGTGTCTTATAATTTTCTGCATACAGGTCTTTTGTCTCCTTAGGTAGGTTTATTCCTAGATATTTTATTCTTTTTGTTGCAATGGTAAATGGGAGTGTTTTCTTAATTTCACTTTCAGATTTTTCATCATTAGTGTATAAGAATGCCAGAGATTTCTGTGCATTCATTTTGTATCCTGCTACTTTACCAAATTCATTGATTAGCTCTCGTAGTTTTCTGGTAGCATCTTTAGGATTCTCTATGTATAGTATCATGTCATCTGCAAACAGTGACAGCTTTACTTCTTCTTTTCCGATTTGGATTCCTTTTATTTCTTTTTCTTCTCTGATTTTTGTGGCTTAAACTTCCAAAACTATGTTGAATTAGAGTGGTGAGAGTGGGCAACCTTGTCTTGTTCCTGATTTAGTGGAAATGGTTTCAGTTTTTCACCATTGAAGACGATGTTGGCTCTGGGTTTGTCATATATGGCCTTGATTATGTTGAGGAAAGTTCCCTCTATGCCTACTTTCTGCAGGCTTTTTATCATAAATAGGTGTTGAATTTTGTCGAAAGCTTTCTCTGCGTCTATTGAGGAGCAGAGATGCGCTGAGAAAAGGGAGGTAAAGGGCCTGTAATCAGAAAGAAACCTATTTAAAATATAGTTAAACTGAGGGGAACTTCAAGGGCATCATCCTCAGCTATACTCATCATTTAATCTGGTGGCTTATATTTAACAAAGAAGACATTGAGGTCTAAAGAAAATGTCACTTCCTGAAGGAAATACAACTAGTTCTGGCAGAACTGGAAACACAACTCAGGGTGCTCCCTCCCTGGGGAGTGAATGCTCATTCCCTCCTCCAAGGGACTCTTCCCTTGCCCTTTCCTTTCTGCCCCATCCCTTTCCTGGATTCTATTTTGCTTTGCCTTATGATCTCTTTTCCAATCTCTTCCCATTTTTCCCTTTTCCTGTGTCCCTCTTGAGGGTTCATCTGAGGCTTTCACCCAGCCACCCTAGTGTCTTTGGTCTACACCTCCCACCAGCTGCCCCTCAGGGTCCAGCTTCAATTTCTGAGCATCCCGTTATGAGTAGCACTGAATTTCTGTGCAGTATCTCCTAGAACTTGGCATAGGCCTGGTCAGGGCCCTGGTCCTACCTGGTTCTTGCTGGAATGACTTTAGGGTAAACACATGACCTGCAGGCTTCAAGCTTGGTCCCTGAAGTTGCATTGCCTGGGTTTGAACTCAGACTCCTCCACGCGCTAACTGTACTTGGGAAATTTACTTAACGTCTCTGAGGATCAGTTCTCAGCTGCAAAATGAGGTTGCTATGAAAAGTAGATTAGATAATTCATATAGCGTGATTAACACTGTTTGTCACATAGACATACTGTTTAAATATTTGCCGTTGCTGTCACTAAGTCCCTAAACAAGGAAGCACAAACCCCTCTCAGCACGCAAAGTAGTAAAGTTCTCAAGTATTAATTTTTTTTTTTAATCTGTGAACACTTCTAATCCTGTGCCTTTTATCACCATCGGTAGCAGCCATTTTTGATCAAGAATTTCAGTAATGCTGGCTACGTGTCGAATACTGCTTTCCCTGATTCTAGGTGATGGATGTTTAGAAACTGGTCAGAGCTGGTTATACACCAGCCAGCCTGCAGGGTGATTGTTGAGCCATCGCTCCAGGGAGGTCTGACTGCCTCCATCTTTGCAAGTGTTGAGAGTTTAAGCCAAATTTGATTTTCCTTCTTCCCTTCTTTTAACCTGTGGGATCAAATCATTTCCATTATCTTTACCTTGTTCTCCTCATTATTCCTGTTGAAGCTGCTGCTTTTTCTCAGCCAGCAGAAGGAAATATTGTCAATCAGTGATGAATGGCCATCTTCTAAAAGCCAAAATGAAGTCATCTTTTGGATTTTGTTGAGGCACGTTAGTCTCTGTGTATCAATCTCCACCACCAGCACACACGCCCAGCATGGTGTTAGATGCCTTGTTAGCCCCGACTTTTTCTTACTGTCTAACCCCTCAGCCTGGATGTGGGCTGAGTCAGTTGTGTATGAGCTTCATCGTCTGCGGTCAGGAAGTGTTATTGTATTATTACTGTTCTTGCTGTTGTTGTTGACGCTGCTAAGTGTCAAACTTGGACTGTAGCATCAAATCATGGGCACAAGTCCACAAACGCACGCACTGGGGTAGTGACTGCAGGATCAGATGTGTCAGCCGTGTGGTCTGAAAACTACTCTTAGTATTTCCACATTTCCTTTTATCCTTCATTTTTCTGCCCATACATTATTCAGAAACCCATCAGCATTAGTTAGATGGAACATCCTGAATTCATCTGAAACTTTATCATTCTGAATAATAAAGTCATGGAAAAAGCAGAGAAGGTTCCCACCTGAGAACACTGGTGGCAGTCGGTGTTGGGTCATGGTTAAATCTAGATCATTCTGCCTGGATCACATCCCAGCTCTGTCACTGTCTACCTGTATGAGTTGACTTGAGTTAGCTGCCTTTTCTGTGCTTCCATTTCCCTATCTATCTAGGCAGTATAGTCCTTATGATTACAATGTTTATCAGGTTACCCACACATACTAAATGCTCAGTAAATATCACTGTCCTTCTTCTCAAAAATTACCGCACTCTCCAATGGCCCCTCTTCTCTGCAATCACATGTTGTATTCCTCTCATGTATTTAAGAACTTGAAAAAGAGTAGACACATGTATATGTATAACTGAATCACTTGCTGTACACCTGAAACTAACACAACATTGTTAATCAATTATACTCCAATATAGAATAAAAAATTTTTCAATAAAAATAAAATAAAAAGGTCTTCAATTTACCATAATTTAGAACTCCATATTCTCATTAAAGATGACAAATCACTTACTATTCCTTTAACCACTTATTAGTACTGGAATAAGTTAGGGCTGTAGAGTTGAAATTCATACGTCAGCCACACTTTTTATTATTAAAAATGCTGAGAATTTTAGAAGGAACATAACAAAAACAGATAGTAGAACTAAAAGCCATATCATTTCAAAGATAAACTTCATCACATGTTATTTTGTTACTTATATTCTTCCCAGTATCCACTGTACAGAATATTTTTCCTCTTTATGTTTTGCAGAAAGATAATTTATAAGGCATTATACTAAATATCACTTTGAAAAAAAATGGTTTAATAAAAGAATCTGTGTTCAGAAAAAAAAAAGGTCTTCAGTTTAAGGGCACATTTTAGAATCTTCTAAACAATCTTAACTATTCCTTATATGTGTTAACCTCTAATGACACAGAATAATGCATTTTTAATGACATAAGTCAATAATGTGGGCTGATAGTTTTTAAAGTTTCTTATACTCCGTTCTTTCAAACTGTGATGTCACTCAATCCATCTTAGTTTGAATTCACAGATACAGAAATTTTGCTCAGTGCATTTTCTCTCTGAGGCTCTGGTTAATATTCAGAGCCCAGAACAGCCACAGTCAAGGGTGCTGGAGCTGCTTGGCTCTGGTTGCAGTGAAGAGTGGCTGGTGCCTAATGGACGTGGGCTGTAGCTTTTCTTGTCCACATTGGAGGGAAAGGGAGATGATTAGGGCTGGATTCCATCTTGGGAGCTTCTGCACACTGACCCAGTTACTTACATATTTGAGGAATCTACAGTCCACAAATCTCCCCATGATTCTACTCTTCTATGTCATCTGAAGGATGCTCAGTCAATATCATGACGGCCAAGCCCTCCTTGGTTCACCTCTTGGTCATATTAACAAGACTTCTGTGAGTATGGGAGGTACAGTGCAGCTCTTAAGCATTTCTAATAGGAATGAGCGAGTTCTTCTACTCACATTTGAGGGAAAAGATCGTTTCTGACCATGATCCTTCAAAATGCAGCTTTACAGATGTTGGAGAACCAGTACTTTAGAACCATCTGCATGACCACAGACTCCTCCTTAAACTGCAGTCTCTTTAACCTCCATCCCAGTCATTTTACTGTCGTAACTCCAGCTCAGTGAGACATTTCCACTTCATTAGTTACTCAGGGAAATGGGAGTTTTCAGGCCCTGAGTTCCCAGCTTTATGGTACCATTTACCAATTCATCACCCTAGTGGCATGTGAGAAGCTGGAAAGAGAGAGCTCATTCTTAATCTCTCTTTTCCTAGAAATCTGACACATCTGAAAAATATGCAGCAAATATTTCAATCACATGTGGGAGGGGCATTAGTTAATCTCATCCTGCAGTGCTCACCTCAGATTCTTTAGTGATGGATTCTTTACACTAAGTAGTGGTTTCTTTCCTCTCCTCCGTGTGGAATGATTTGTTGATTTGTGTCTCTCCGGTAGGTTCTGAGTCGTCCAGCAGTGCAGGCTCGTCAGGATCGCTGTCGCGTACCCATCCACCTCTCCAGAGCTCACCGCTGGTCTCGGGCGTGGCAGCCACTTCTCCCGGCTGTGTGACCTACCCAGAGAATGGGATGGGAGGCCAGGTCGCTCACAGCAGCACCAGCTACATCCTCCTTCCCCTCGAAGCTGCCACAGGCATCCCACCCGGAAGCATCCTTCTTAATCCACATACAGGTTCGTTCATTACCTCTGCTTTGGCTGAGACATGATATCAGAGGTTTATTCTTGTGTTTGAGCTTATAACTTTGCTAGCAAGTGTTCTGAAAATTCCTGGTGCGTGGGTTGTTGTGTAGGGTCTTCATTTAGGAAGAGCAGATCTATAGAGAGCTGGAATCTGTATCTCTGTATCGTTATCAATATTGGTATGTAAATCGAAATACAGATACTTCCCAGAAATATCCGCTTTTCTCTCTGTCCTCTTCCTTGAGCACGGTGTCTCTCACGTATTCTCAGGAGCTAAGATAAGAAACCATGGAGTGAAGAATCAGGATGTACTAATTGAAAATTGATGTTTCTCAGACCAAATCCGTGGTTAGCTTGTTGTTGTGTCAAAAGCATTTTTGCATCCAAGATATTTCAGGAACTTGAGATCTCAGTTGGAGCAGATTCTTCACTACAGAAATTGACTTCCCACCTTAGAACTCCATGCAACTCCCACTGGGAAATAAGGAACAGCAGTGGCAAGAGAATACAGAGGGCAAGTTCTTATGTATTTTAGGGATTTTAGGATTAGACAGGTTTTGGTGGGGTTTGGAAAATCGGTAACTTCATGACTATTGTTTCTTTCATGATGAATGGCCATTTTTTTTACTTTTTTTAAATTGAGGTATAGTTTTACAATATTATATAAGTTACAGGTGTACAATATGGTGATTCACAATTTTTAAAAGTTATGCCCCATTTATAGTTATTGTAAAATATTGGCTATATTCCCTGTGTTGTACAGTATATCTTTGTGGTTTGTTTTATACCTAACAGTTTGTACATCTTATGTTTTTTACTTTTTTAATTTCTCCTGTGGTCAGTTAACTTCCACACTAATTTCAGAGGACCCAGAGCATTGGGCAAATAGACTGATGAACACCTGCTTCATGGGGGAAACTTCTCAACCAGAGGCAATTTTTCCATGCCTCCAAGGCCATTTGGCAATATCTGCAGATAGTTTGATTATCATGACCTAGGGAGGAGGGGCTGCTACTGGCATCTAAGAAGGTAGAGACCAGAGATGCTACTAAACATCTTACAATGCACAGAACAACCCCTAACACAGGAAGATTATCCAGCCCAATATGTTAGTAGTGCCAGGGCTGGTAAACCCTGGGTTAGAAGGCTTGATTTGACAAGTCACTTCTCTAGAAACCTTTGAAAGAGATTGAAAAAAAAAATGAATTTTCTCAAAATATATCTGAGGTTTGGTTTAGATTACTTAAAAATGCAGCGCTGGATGGGAATCTCATAAAAGTGATCTGGCTCAATCTTCTCACATGTCTAGTGCTACTAATAAGTAGGAAATTCAGAGAAGCATGACAGTAAAATAGTTACTTGAATAATTGCCACATTTTCATGAAAACATATGGCACATTCTTAAGGAATGGTGTCTGATTGAGACATTTTGAAAATGCCACAAGTTTGAGGGAAAAGGAGGCATAATCATTTTATTGAAAACCATTTGAAAGCTTTCAGATTAGATACTTCTAAGGAGAATATTAGATATCTGGATCAGTGTAAGCACTATAAAGGAAATGGAAAGAAAACCAGGATCATATTCATTACTCTGGGCACAGCTCAAAGTATGATCTGACTTTGTCAGCTTTAATTCTTTCGCTTTTAATTGAGATGGAAGGTTTGTAGACAAGAGTAGCCACTAAGCATAGTTTTGAGTGTTATGTTTTAACCAAAATTGCAGAGTATTTCGGGAAAGCTCAAAAGAGTATTTTTTAGGGTACAGTGCAGGAATATGATTTGTAATGAAAGTGTGGATGTGTGTGTGTATGTGTATATTATCATCTATAATCTTGTTTATAGAAAAGGAAAGAATGTGCTCTTGGTGCCAAGCCCCAATTACAAATTGGAATGAGTAATTTGGAGCTGTTATTAAAATTTATCCTTTGCAAAAGGATCCTAACTAAAGAAAAGGATCCGATAATACTGTTGAACAACAGAGTTTCCCTACACACATCTCTGATCTGACAAATGCTAGACATAAAACTATCCCTCGACCAGGAGGAAGATGTACGATTCTATTCTGTGATTGAGTGGTGGGATGTAAGGTGAATTGTGATATTTCTTTTTTCCCAGAATGTGTTTATTTTTGTCAATTAAAAATATGCGTGGGGAGACTTCCCGGTGACACAGTGGTTAAGAATCCGCCTGCCAATGCAGGGGACACGGGTTCGATCCCTGGTCTGGGAAGATCCCACATGCCGAGGAGCAACTAAGCCCGTGCGCCACAACTACAGAAACCCGCGTGCATAGAGCTCATGCACTGCAATAGGAGAAGCCACCACGATAAGAAGCCCGCGCACTGCAACGAAGAGTAGCCCCCGCTCGCTGCAACTAGAGAAAGCCTGCAGGCAGCAACAAAGACCCAATGCATCCATAAATTAATTTATTAATTAATTAAAAAAATATGAACAGAAGTTCCCTGGTGGTCCAGTGGTTAGGATTTAAGGCTTTCACTGCCATGGCTCCAGGTTCAATCCCTTGTCAGGGATCTAAGATCCTATAAGTCATGTGGCATGACCAAAACACACACACACACACACACACACACACACACACACACACACACACACATATGCCAGCACATATGAATGTACGTATACATCTATCACGTATCATATATATGTATGTATATGTGTATCTGTGGTGAGTCATATGCATGTCTGTCTATCAGGCTATCTGATCACTTATTTGACTCTACTATTGAAACTGGAAATTTGCCTCCTTTGGGCTGAAACTCATCTTTCTCTGGCATTGCTGTGTTCCCCAAGAATCCACACCTCTTACCTTTTCCTAAATACCCTCTGCCAAATAGGTGGTAGGAACACTTTGGTATAAGCAACCCAGAGCATATGACTACTTTGCTTCTTATGTGAATTGCCCTTGGCTACATTTCCCTGTTACCTGCACATTCATGCGCCTGTGGGGAGGAACCGTACTTGGTTATATTTTTGGCCTTCCTAGAGTGGATAACAAAGGTCCTCAACAATTACATATTTTTGAAACAATATCTACTATTCATCATATATGCTAATGTGGATAATAGAGCAGCTTTTCATCCAATGTCATATATTTGAGAATGTCCCTCATATGTAAAACAATGATTGATTAAATATCTGTCTTAAGCAGTAATAAGACAAGCAATGATTTGAAATACTAAGGTGCCTGCCAGTCATTTGTCTAGTAAATGAAACAAAAATGAAATTTCCTTTGTCAGCACAATTGACCGGGCTCTTACTAGGAACTGAATATTTGGCAGCTGAAATCAACCCACTCACATACATTCTTGTGGCTCCCCAGATACAACCAGGACTTTTTATTTCGTCTGGCTTTAGACTCAGCTCCCATTTGGTCCATTTCCAACTCTAAACCTGCGTTGGCTGTTGTTTCTTTGCTTTGCAGGCATCTGGATGAGGGATTCAGAGGCTCTTTCTCAAAGTTATCCCTGGACCACATCTTCATCCTTGCCAGGCAAGCCTGGGTTTGACTCTTGAGAATGATCTTCCTCCAGCCGTCTTGGACTCAGCCTCAGTTTGGAAATTTCTAGCTGAAAGCTCATCTTTGGCTATTTTCTTTCAACTCAGTGCTATCCAGAGATGTCAACAGGTGTTGGCATCCCTCAAGTGCTCGTTAGTGCCGTGTGTGTTGTTTTGCCATTTTGCTTTGCTTTCATCTGGCAGGAGTCCAGGAGCATGAGATGGAAGAACACGCCATCTGCAGGGATTTGACTTTGAGCCGCCTTTGAGGGCTGGTCTCTTTCAAATGCTTCCATAAACTATGCTGTTTTTGTTTTTCACAGGACTTCTAGAATCGATTTATCCAAAGTGCTTCCACCTTTCGATTAAATGCACCATGAAGTTTTTGTGTGCTGTCTAGAAATGTATCTTTGCAAGTCCTGAATCAGTCTCTGCTTATCCATAATCATCAGCTCCCTAATCATTTGATTGCTCACCTTCTAAGGACTAGGAAAGGAAAATATTTTTCCCATCATCCCTTCCCTTTCTTTTTAAATAATACCCTTCTGCCGGGTACATGGTAGCAGTGCTTTGGTATTGGAAACCAAGAGCATATGATTACTTTGCTTCTAGTGTGAACTGCCCTTGGATTCATTTCCTTATTACCAGCACATTGGTAAGCTCTTTGGGAGGAGGAGTCCTACTTCGTTTCTCGTCTTTTGTTTTGCATCCCTGGAATGGGTAACAAAGCTTTAGTCACCATGCAGGGGCTCAATCATTATATATTAGTAACATAATGTCTGCTGCACATTACACACGTTGATGTGAATAGTGGAGACGTTTTTCACCTAAAGTTATGTATTTGAGAGCGACGGACGCTCTGCATTCAATCCTTTTCTCTGCCCTGGCTCAGCTCACCACACTGGCTTACCTCTGTCCCTACACTCTCTTTACCTGCTAACACCCATTCCAAGGCCTGCTGGACACGCTTCTGCAGTTCTGACATGAAAACCTCTGCTAAGCGGAATAGTCCTAGAGCTAGTGAGTCTTTCTCTTTTGATTTTCAGCCACTGTCATTCAAGCTAATTGCCTGGATTCAGTCGTAATTGCATCTGGATTGGTAAACAAGGTAGAATACTGAGAAGCCACCGTAGCCTGACTTGAAAACCAACAGTCAGTCATCCCGGCCCTCTTAGAAAATTGTTTTTGGTCTCTTCCCTGGCATCCATCTGACTTCTTTCATTTTCCTCAGTTCTCTCCACCATTCCTTGGTGAGCATAAGAATCAACCTTTTATACTACCTTCTCTTTCTAGAAGAACCTGCCATCTCTCTCTACCCAAGTGAATTCTTAGTACTTTCCACATGCGGTTATTTAGAAATATTTCTTTCTTCTGGTCCACAGCACAATAATAATATTTTAAACAGAGGGTCTAAAATTTATCGAAAATGGCATCTGAATATTTTGCTGTTATATTTTCACCCTAAATATGGTCAGTTTTTCACACTTCCTTAATTCTCACTGGGGTAAATCAAAAGTCACAGACATAGTAAAGAGCCTTTTCTTTTTAGTTTTCCATCCGTGTGTGTGTGTGAGCTTAGAGTGAGGTTGACTTTGAAATGATTTTGTATGAAGTTGCTGTGATAATTTTTTTTAAATGTTCGGTACCTAAAATTTTCCTCTTCCCTATTAAGATACACAGAGAGGAGACAAGTAAGGATTAGAACCCCAAATGGGCTAATAGATTTTTGTAAACTGACCTTTTTTTCATCCTTTCCCAAATTGCTGGGTTTTGCAGGGAAAAAAAAAAAATGGGTTGCAGATTTTAAATTCAGAAGAGTTATTTTGGAAAAAAGAACAATAATTTAAAACAATAAAATATAGCTAAAATTAAGTAACAGTGATAGGAAAACAAGTGCTTATGAAGAACATTTAAAAAAAAAAAAAAAACCTCTAAATTTAGTCATTGTTCTCTGACTAAAATTCTGGCACATTTGCTTTTCCATCACATCATGTTGTGATTGGTTATGAAACTGTTGTTAGAACTCCTGTGGTTCTGGCAGGTATGTTCTTGAATGTGCAGCATGTAAGGTTACTTGTTGCGTACATACACACATACATATGTATATAAATATTTGGGAGGGTACTGAAAATTTGGGGACTGCTAAAGCTTTCATGTCGGTTCCTAACTGAGCTGAAATCAAGTCCACTGCTCTTTCGCTGTAAGCACTTTGCCCATCTTTTCCCCCAGATTCTGATTCTTCTTTATTTACCAATCCTGGGGGTGATTCCACCTTGAAACACGGCCCCCACCTCTCCAAACTTCTCATGTGTTGATGAATAATTTTCAGTCACAATTGGATTTTTTTCACGGTACCTCGTTGTACCATGTACTCATTAAGCAAACTTGGATAATTCACTTAAGTTGTGTGGTATGATGGGAGGTGAATGGACCAGGGCCATTTCCTGGGTTGTCTCACTTACTGCTTTGTGTATTTCTGAATAAATTGCTTGGGCCCTCCAAACTTTGATTGTCTTGTCTCTAAAGTGGAATGAGATTGCACACCTGTGGGGCTCTTGGAAGAGAAGACCATGGATGTAAGGTGCCTGTTGCTGCACCTTCCATATTGGAAATCCATTTCTTCTCTCCCTTACCTCCTTTCTCTCTCTTTCATTTGCTGCCCTTTAGTCTCTTCCTTTCAGCTCTTTATTCCTGTAATCTTCCTGGTGGGCCTTCATTTCCTCTTCTGAAACATAGGGAGATGATACCTACCTTCCCCAGAGGCCCAGTGAGGTTCCAGTGATACTGTTTTGTAAACCATAAAATACTCCTCAAATAGTAGGAACAATAACAGTGAACCAAGCCATTATCTCAAAAGGCAAAATAATGTATATTTGCTCTGCCATGACAAGATGATTCTGTGATGGGTTTATTATGCATCACCTTCAGAATCTCTATCCCCTTCCCTGTGTACTCCTGCTTGTGAGAGAAGCGAGTGAATGCATGTGGTATATCCTGGTTGTATATATATTTGTGGAACTGATAATGATTCTAAGTTGGTGACCAGCCCAGTGGAAGCAAAACAAATATATTGGTAAACCTTGAGTAACTGAATGTCGCCAGAGCCGTATAAACGGAAAGCAGCCCTTATATTTCAGTGTAAGTTGTCTCGCTGGTAGCTGTGAGGTGCAGGGCAACAAGACACAGGGCTTGGTGAAGGTTGCCTCTCCACAGGCCTTCTGCACTGGGTGCCACTGTACAGATGCACTTAGCTTTGGCAAATTGCCTTGAAGGTGATGGATTCATTTGCGGCTTCTTTAAGTTGCTGTGGGCTTACGCTGTTACCTCGCTCAGCCTGATGGGTCATAAACAGTCAAGCCTTCACACTGGCAAAGGCTCCAGTGTCCTGGACTTCCCCTGCCCCTTTGCTTTAGGTTCCATTTTTGAGTATCTGTCGGAGTGGTTCTTTGTGCCAAAGGAGAGCTTGAGAAGTTTACCTTGACCAAGGTGTGATTCCACTGCAGGCCAGCCCTTCGTGAATCCCGATGGAACCCCCGCCATATACAACCCCCCCACCAGCCAGCAGCCCCTGCGAAGCGCGATGGTGGGGCAGCCCCAGCAGCAGCCCCAGCAGCAGCCCTCCCCGCGACCCCAGCAGCAGGCCCAGCCACCCCAGACGCAAATGGCAGGCCCACTGGTCACTCAGGTAAGAGCTGGTGGGAAGGCAGGGAGGGGAAGTGCTCGGAGACGCAGACTGCACCAGCCTCAGCGATGCGGTGCATCAGGAAGAGGCGATATTTTCCATGGGTGCCAGTCCCATCCACTCAACTCCATAATAAAACCTGGCAGCCTAGAGCCCTTGGTTTCACGTTGACAGGACTTCAGCTGGAGCCTTAAGCTTAGGTAGAGACGAGGGCCCTGTCCAGTGACTCGCATGGTGAGGCATGGTACTTGGGAAAATGAATGACAAGTCTCGTCTTAGATCTAGATGCTGCTTTTATGTGTCAAGGAGCTTGTACTGTCTAGGGGACTGAACTCCAGCCCATCCAGGCCGTTGTGTCACCTTGCTCACCCATTCCTAATGCAGATCAGGTGGCCTGACTGTTCATTTGTCCCTTGGAGAGACATTGGGCTGTCCTCCTTTTCTAGGGCAACACATGGAAATGTTCAGAAACCTGAAGTGTTCCAGGCAGGTTGCCAGGGTGAACCTCTTTTTTTTTTTTTTTTTTTTTTTTTTTGGCCACAGTGGGCGGCATGCGGGGATCTTGGCTCCTGGGCCTGCAGTGGAAGCAGAGTCTTAACCACTGGATGGCCAGGGAAGTCCCCTGAACCTCATTTTTTTTGTTTGTTTTTTCTTACTTTTTAGTACTTGGAGTATATTTTTAGACCCAGGGATCTGACCACCACCAACAACATGAAAAGTATCACAATAACTTCTTTTTTTTTAATTGAACGAAAGATTCTTTACTCTCCATAGTGCTTTACAATTTTCAAAAGTTTTACACACAGGACTTCATATCTGAGCAGCAAGCCTCCCTCAAGGCTGGCTGGCGCTGGTCTGCCTGCATTGGCTTCCTGTTGGTGGCTGGTGCCCCTCTCTGGAGTGCACTGAACCAGGAGGACCTATGAGGGGGACGGTGGTGTGCTTCAGATGCGATCGCCTTCCGGTGGGATTTCAACCCCCAGTATTTCCCTGTTACCTGACAAGCTTTTTCTTTCCTCCAGTCTGTCCAGGGGCTGCAGGCTTCCTCCCAGTCAGTGCAATACCCAGCTGTGTCTTTTGCTTCCCAGCATCTCCTGCCCGTGTCTCCGACGCCGCAGTTCCCCATGGTACTGTATCATGTGGGGATGACTTTTCACCTGGGAGAGCATATTCACTGGTTTGACTACTTTCTTGTGCAGGGCAGGCTGATGCTGGGTGGGTGCCCTGGGCTGACTGTAAGGGGGGAGGTGGTGTGTGAATGTCTCATTCTCCAAAATAATGCTTTCCTTTCTGTCATCTGTCCCATATTTAGTGCCTCTGCAGTGGTACCCTTTTAAGAGTTTGCAAGCTAAGCGGGAATTGAATGTCCTCAGAGTTACATGTCAGGAACAGAGAGACACATGAGCTTGGTGTGAGGGTTGGGAAATACCTTAAAAGTCAATATCCAGATGGTAACTGACATCACCCTGTGCTCCTGATACAGGTGTTCCCCTAGAATCCCAATCCTCCAACGGCCTCTCATTTCTCCTCAATGTACTAGGTCCTTTTGGACAACAAGAGTGAGCATTGTCCCTGAACATCAGGCCAGGCCAGTGACTAAATACTCTTTAACGTGCAAATGAAACCCCACTGATGACACCAGTTCTTTGTGGCAGCCATGGGCAGCACAAGTCCTTCTGCGTCCTCCAGAAGGCAGATCCTATGGTTACTGCTGGTAGACCAGATGACCCTCCAGGACAGAGCCCCAAATCCTTCCTGTCTCAGTGCCATCCTGAGGATCCCAAGCCCTCAGTGAAAAAAATAATAATTTGTTTCCACTGAAAGAGGGAGATACAGGTCAAACTGTTTGCCATCTCTAATCCTCAAGATGATTAAAATCTGTCTTCTCTTGTTATGTTCTCTTGGTGTTCTGAACAGAGAATTCCTTTCGTTTATTTTTTCCAAATTGTTCTCCCTCCGTCTCCCATAAGGACAAGCCTGTGTCCTATGTCTGCCACTCCCATTCCTCAGCCACTCTTGCTGACGCCCTGGTTTCTCTCCATGGCTTGCAGAGAGAGGATGTGACCACGCAGTTTGGCCAGATGAACCTGAGCCGGCAGTCCTCGGGGGAGACTCCCGAGCCCCCAGCCGGCCCTGTCTACACACCGTCCCTCCTGCCGCAGCCCACCCAGCAGCCAAGCTACGTCATCGCCTCCACAGGCCAGCAGCTCCCAACGGGGGGCTTCTCGGGCTCCGGCCCTCCCATCTCCCAGCAAGTCCTCCAGCCCCCTCCCTCGCCCCAGGGATTTGTGCAACAGCCTCCACCCACACAGGTAAGTGTGCTTTTTCTCACACCTGTGACCCAGAGCTGGTTGCTGGTGCATCTTGACCTCTGTTTCCATGTAGAATATCACCAGCTCAACTCATCTCGCTCTTGTGGTCCATACTGATATTCCCAGCCTACAGGACCCGGTCTGTCGCATTCATCAGTTGTGTGAAGTCTTGGGGGCTCAGAAAGTAAGTTTAATGACGCAGACCCGTGTCCCTGGTACCAGGGGAAGTGGCCCATTTTCCAGGCTGTTTGTGCAGAGGCCATGGGAGAGCATCGCCCTCCAGCAGGATGTCAACTCACTGGGGTGATTGCCCAGGGAGGGAAAGCCTCGGGGAAGAAAGGGGAAGGCCAGCTCCTGGGGGACTTTCATCTCTCTTGCTGCTGCTCTGGAAATGTGTTGTTTCCTTTCTTATCCGTTCATAAGCATTTTCTGGAGCTTTTCTGGGGCTCCTCTCTGAATATAAAGGAGGAAGCTAAGCCCCATCCACTGTCCTCTCCACTCCCCTGGGGAGCGGGGCTCCTGCACATGCTCACAGGTAGCCATTAATCATATTTAATTGACTTGAGCATGTAAGACACCACAGATCACTGATTTTTACTGTCTTCTCAAAGACTGATGATGTGTTACTCTTCACCACCAAACATCTCTGGGGCTCTCCTGGGTATCCCTTGCAGAATATTGCAAGTGATTACTGTCAAGATGTAAAATGCACAGAAGCGTTTTCTGGTCCATTTTCAAGGCATGCATATCCCAAGCAAATTCCATCCTAATTAGGAAATATTGCATTGGATGAGCCGTTTAAAGTACAGTGTCACCTTCGTATCATTTGTGGTGTGGCATTGCCTTAACATCTTGAATAAATTATTTTCTTTTCCAGCCATGCAGAATCCTCCACCATGAAATGATTTTCACCCAGTTGTTCATTTTATTTTGAGTGACAATTAATAGTCAATCTTTAGTTGCCTTCTATGTAATGTAGTAGTGTTGCTGGTAGGGTTTAAGGAGATGTTAAAAATAATTTTGAGTTACAGGAGAAAGGACCTCATTGATATATTAATTATTTTACTAATAAATATTTACTTTAATTATCAGGGAAAAATAGTTTAACTCTTTTAGCCTAAATAGCATCTAAGTGTCACCCTTTTCTGATGTCAAAGAGAAGAGTTGGCAGAATATTTAATTGAAGACTTTTTTTAAAAAATGCCCTTCCTTGATTGAAGGAATTTCAATAATTAGTGCACTACAAGAGCAAAGACAACTCAGAGCTTTGGTGTGTCTGCAACAGAAATGCTTTCATTCCCTCTCCAACAGATTTAAAAATAGAAAGAGGGACGGAAGAAAAAAAAAAGGAAAACAGATACTCATGAGCAGTCTGGACATCTGTGAACTTCTTTGTAAAAGTACCACAGATAAAGGTATAGGATATAACCCACAGTGATTGTCAATTTAGTAAACATTTTAAAACTCAGTTACTCAATTATGTATAGTGTTGAAAAGAACACTTGAGGTACAGTCCATGGGCATATATGGAAATACGTTATGTTTATGCAGAAAATGACCTATTTAATAACCTTAAAGGTCAATTTTGTCTGATTTGGGTGAATGCTTTCTGAACGCCCACTGGAAGGGTGAAGCAAAAATGTATGGACAAGGGCTTCCCTGGTGGCGCAGTGGTTGGGGGTCCGCCTGCCGATGCGGGGGACACGGGTTCGTGTCCCGGTCTGGGAGGATCCCGCGTGCCGCGAAGCGGCTGGGCCTGTGAGCCGTGGCTGCTGAGCCTGCGCGTCCAGAGCCTGTGCTCTGCGACGGGAGAGGCCACAGCAATGAGAGGCCCGCGTACCGCAAAAAATATATATATATATATATATATGGACAAGGCAAAGAGGGAAAATAAAATAGCCATAAAATTCACAGTTCTTCAACAGGTGGCTCCTAATGTTATTCTAAGCAGATAATCCTTGCAGGCTGTGTACTGGCACACCTCTGCTTACACTTTAAAGACGCTGATAGAAGAAAAGTCAGAGGCCTGTAAATTAAAAAGTAATCGATTAATAAGAAAACAGGGCTTCCCTGGTGGTGCAGTGGTTAAGAATCCACCTGCCAATGCAGCGGACACGGGTTCGAGCCCTGGTCCGAGAAGATCCCACATGCCGCGGAGCAACTAAGCCTGGACACCGCAACTACTGAGCCTGCGCTCTAGAGCCTGTGAGCCACAACTACTGAAGCCTGCCCTCCTAGAGCCCATGCTCAACAAGAGAAGCCACCGCAATGAGAAGCCCGGGCACCACAAGGAAGAGTAGCCCCCGCTCGCCGCAGCTAGAGAAAGCCCACGTGCAGCAACGAAGACCTATCGCAGCCCAAAATAAATAAATAAATTTCTAAAAAATAAGAAAACAGCCTTAATATAAATGACCTGAGGCAGGCAAGGAAGTCTTTCCAGGTCAGGAGACATTTGATTTGAATCTTATTGGAAGTAATTAGAGTATTTTCAATCATTCTTAGTCATTAGAAAGTGACAGAAGGTGACATGAACAGTATTTTTAACATATGTCCCTTTTAAAACTGAACATCCATTTTTTGGGATACCAGCTATGTGCCAATCACCCTGAAAAGTGCTTTGCTGGGCCTCCCCATATTTCATAATTTCATCCTCTGATTCTTTTATGCAGGAGATCAGCAGATTTCATGACCTACCTGTGTTTCCATTAGCAAAACAATTCAAGTTAATGATCATATTTAAAACTACGTAAAAATGTGTTGTTGTAGATGACTGTTTCATTCACTCTTGTTTCATTCACTCTTGTTTAAAAAGCACAAAATTCAGCACCTTAAGACAATCACCATTGTATTGCTCACAGCCAGGTCGGCAATTTGAACAGGACTTGGCAGCGATGGCTCGCCTCTGCACCACATGTGGCTTGACTGGGCCTGAAAGATCCCAGGTGGCCTGACTTACATGCTGCAGTGTTGGGGTCTTGGCTGGGCTGCCTCTGTTCTCCACACGGCCTCTTTCTCCAGCTGGGTAGCCTGGACTTCTCCTGGTGGCTGGGTTCTCTCCTGAAAGAGTGGAAGCTGCAAGTCTTCTTAAGGATCAGGCTTACAAGTCTCAGAAGTCATCATTTCTGTCTCATGGCATTGGTCAAAGCAGACAGAGCCAGCTCAGATTCATGGCTTTCGGGAGTAGATTTCACCTTTTCATGGGAGCAGTAAGGCACACACACACACACACACACACACACATACACGTAGGCGTGGTGGCCGTCTTTGCAATCTACTGTACTCACATTATGTCATAAGATGACAATATTTTACGTTTCAAAATGTTACTCCATTTACAGCTCTCATTTGCTGCCATTGTTCCCTTTCTTCCACAGATGCCTGTATATTATTATCCATCTGGTCAGTACCCTACCTCAACCACGCAGCAGTACCGGCCCATGGCCTCTGTTCAGTTCAGTGCTCCGAGAGGCCAGCAGATGCCACAGACAGCACAGCAAGCAGGTACTTGGAATCCGTTTCCCATTTTCTCCTCCAACTCAGTTATATTGCACATAAATCTCTCAGCTGTCCTCTTTGGATGAGTATCCAAGCTTGGCAATTTAAATCAGCTCATTTCCCTTCCCCAGAGAAGATAAAGGAGCATTTGATTAACTCCATGTGGAAAAGTGACAGGTCCAAGGAAGAGAAGCCCATGTCACACCAGCATCCCTAGCATCCCTAGCGTTCCTAGCGTGCATGTGAAACGCGGTCTCCGTAAATGACTTGAGGATCCTCTTAGTTTCTCTGAAAGCAGAGAGCCAGCTACATCCCTATCTTCCTAGTTCATACTTTTTTCCCCCTTTTCAACCTAAAGAGACTTTTCCCCTGTTCCTAAGGCTAGGGCACCAAATTAGGTTGTTTCTGTAGCATCCTAGAAAGCAGCGTTTTGAGAAGAAGGCCACTGACACTGCAGCCTGTGTCCCGATGGAACTCAGACCCTGGCTTATGGTCTGGAGGGCCACAGCCTCCTGCGGCAGCCACTGTGCAGTGGGAAGGGGGGCCGAGGCACTGTCCGAGAGTGAGTAGCAGGTCTCACAGTGAACCGGTCTCTTTCCCTACTGTGTCACACTCCTGATGGGATGCCGCGACCCCGACAGCAGCAGGAAGCCGGCAGGCCTCAGTGACCTGTGCTAGGGAGACATGTGTGTCCTTTCTGCTGCCCACACGGCAGAGAAAACCGCTGATGGTCCTGCTGAAGACCGCCTGGCTGGGGCGCCCTGCCTTCCGTGAGTAGGGCAGCATGTTAGAGCCCACACTCCCATCTGCCACCCAGTTTCTGCACTGGACGTATGTATGTGCATCTGTAATGTGTACAATATGCCTGTGTGATATCTACAGGAAATGGACAGTTTTTTTACGTTATGACAAAAAGTACCATCCTTGCCAAGGATGAATACCAATCCCCACTAGAATACTCACGCTGATGCTGCTAGCATTTTGTCACCTTGGAGGGGTCATTTAATTCCTCCGTGGTGGGGGTAGCTGTATATTCTTTAGTTCATCTCATGGCTTAAAGTCTGTGGGAGAAGAAGGAGACGCATATAGCAGCCAACCAGACTATGTCTTATTTTCAACACTGTATCAGTTTGGGGAAGAATATATTTTGACCTCTGAATTGGCTTTACACTTTTACAGTCATGAGAGCACTAAAGGATTGCTAATTATTAGTTACTTTAAGACAAGCATTTGGCCATATTTTCTCTGACTGTTGGAAAATGGTATTATCTCTATCATTCTGGTGGTAACTGTGCTATCAATTTAGATATAGACTCTAGTAACGTGTTGTTTGCGTTCTTGAACCATCTTTTTTTTTTTTTCCTGCTCGTGTTATCAAAGAGTTAATTTATAATCTTCTAGCTATTGGTCCAGAGGCTATAGCAAAGTTTTCCTTTTGGTTGCCAATGCCTTTAGAAGAAGAAAGATGCCAATATCTAATTATAATGATTTTTTTTTAATTTAGTTTAGTGCCACTGTTTGAGAGTTTTCTGAAGGATATTTCAGTCTTGTGTTAGGGTATATAGTTCACATACAGGAATGCAGGTCCAGACGTGCAGCATCCCACTCTCCCGTGAACTCTGGGTCTGTGTGAGGTGCTGAGAAAGTTGGATGAATATGTTAACTGGGCAACAGAATAAGATTCAGAACAAGCCTCGGGCTCCCCACTGATGCTTCCCCGCAACCTTCACTGATGCATGTCAACCCAAGGGAGAATCCACATGACCTTTTCTTACCCTTTTTAAAACACTGTAGGGGAATTTGGGGAGGCAGAAACCACCCTCCCCATCTTGAGGAGACCTAACTGGTGGCTTTTGTGACAACCCAGTGGCTTTGACTTGTCCCATGCCCCACATCACCAGGGAACTGCCACCCCAAGGCAAGTTAATGACACGTAATTAGAAGAAAGCATTCTAAGTCAGTATCTTGCTCAAAATAGCAGCCGGTGCTTCAGGTGTCAAGGAAGTGAGTGGCAGCTAATGTGCCTGTGAGGGTGGGGAGCTGAGAAATGCAAAATGATACATGCACAGTATCTTCCCTGAGAGTGATGACATCAGGATACACATGTAGACCCTTGTGCTCCTAGTGTGGTGGCCATCACAGCTGACATCAGGCCGAAAATCCCCCTGTGGTTTCCACCTCTGCTGAATTTACTGAGTGTTTGGGAAGGCAGATCGTGTCCCCAGATCTCACTGAGAATCACCTCTGCCAATAAAATCCAAGGAACACAGCTTGGCGATGGCTCTGTGACGGTGGAAGGGGGCTCTGGGCCCTACAGCTGGGAAGCTTTTCGCTGAGCTTAGTGACACCATCAGCAACTTCCCAAAGGGACATACATAGAGGAGTTATTTGGGGGAACGACTCCATGTCCGTGGACTGCCTCATAGAGGAAAGAGCCTCTTAATTAAGCCTGTGTGTTAACCAATTTATCATAATGACATAAACATACTTACTAGTTTTGCCTTTATTTCCTGGCATGGATGATCCTGTAGAACTTAACATGCTGTAACTAAACCAGCACGTTACAGAGGTAGATAACATTTAATTAATTATTCAAGTACACAGGGTGGCTTAATAGCAGAACACATTGAGAGCCTGGACTTTTGTCTCCCGACTCACATGGGCTTCCATGTTATTTTGCAGAGCTGGTCAGTAACAAACGGCAGAGAGCAGCTGAGACATTCGTGCACAAATCACACATTGGGAAGGAAAAGAATAGCGTTCCTTTTACATCATGTCTCCAACTCCAAATTCCCTTTTCAGTTTGACTTAAAAGTGTGCTCTCTCTCTCTCTCTCTCTCTCTCTCTCTACATATATATGTATATAGCTTCATTCTTCATTCTCCAAGATCTTGGACATGTCCTAAAAACAACAAAAATGAACTTGTAAAGTCCCATATACTTTCCTAAATGGGCATTTGGGAATGAATAAATCCTAATTTTGGTATTAGAATAATACTGGTTTCATAAAATAAATTAGGAAGTGTTTCCTCCTCTTTTATTTTTTGCGTGAAATTGTGTAAAATTGGTGCTAAATCTTCTTTAAATGTTTGGTAGAATTCTCCAGTGAAACTGTCTGGGCCTGGGGATTTGCAGAAGCAGAATTTTTTTTTTTTTTTTTTTTTTTACTTTTTATTTGAAGATAATGTGTGCAGCTTTTAAAATATGAATTCATTATGGTTATAAGACTATTCAGATTATCCATTTCAGTTTTGCTGAGTTTTGGTAGTTTGTGGTCATTGAGGAATTGACCCACTTCTTCTAAGTTGTTGAGTTTATGAGTATAAAGTTGTCAGTAGTATTCCTCTATTATCCTTTTAATAGCTACAGGATATGTTGTGATATCCTGTTCTATCTTGATATTGGTAATTTTAAATTTTCTTTTATTTTCATAAATCTTGCTGTATTTATCAATTTTTATTGATCTTTTCAAAGAACTACCTCTTTGTTTCACTGATTTTCTGTATTGTTTTATTGTTTCAATTTTATTGATTTCTCCTCTTGTCTTTATTATTTTCTCCCTTCTGCTCATTTTAGTTTTATTTTGCTGTACTTTTTGTAGTTTTTTGAGGTAGGAAGTTAGATTATTGATTTAAGACCTTTTCTCTTTTCTAATGTAAGAATTTTGTGCTTTGTTTCCTTCTCAGCCCTGCTTTAGCTGTGTCCCACATATCTTTAGATGCCATATTTTGATTCATGTTTATATATTTTTTTCTTTTATTTGAGATTTTTCTCTTTGACCGGTGGATTTTTTAGAGGTATGTTGTTTAATGTGCAAGTGTTTGGAGATTTTCCTGTTGTATTTCTGTTATTGATTCTAGGCTGATTCCATTATTGTCAGAAAACATACTCTGTATGATTTCAATTCTTATAAAATTGTTGCAGTTGGTTTTATGGCCCAGGATATGGTCTATCTTGGTGAATGTTCCTTTGAGCACTTGAAAAAAATGGGTATTCTGCTGTTGTTAGGTGGAATGTTCTATACATGTCAGTCAAATCCTGTTAGTTTATTTTGCTGTTAAGATCATCTGTAATTTTGCTGATTTCCTGTTTACTCGTTCTGGCAGTTGCTGAGAGGTGGATATTCGTGACTCAAACTATAAGACTTCCTAAAGTCGTGAAATGAATCTCAAGACAAAGGTTGCCCCCGTATCCCTGAAGTCCAAGGATGAAGGGGAGACTGTAGCTATTTGGAGCATGTTGGTTCCTTTCCCAAATAAACAAGAAATGCTTCATTCCCTAACAGAAGCTAGAAGTAGAAGCAGTCTGGAAGGTCAAAGCCCTCTGACCAGTGAAGTTTGGGTAAGGTCTTTCTATAAGCTGCTGTCCACGTCTCTCACATGCCAGGCTTTCAGCCCTGTTGCTTAACGGCAGTAATACTACTTTAGGTTTGGGTAGAAAAATCATGTAGGTGACTGTTTACAACAGACAGTCCAACAGTTCTGCTTTCCTAATGGAGCAGATGTTTCTGTATTCTTGAATATAATGAAAATAGAACAACAGGAAGAGAACATGGATGGCTTCAGAGCAGAGCAGGAAGGGGGAAAAACATGAAACTTCCGTGAGCCTTAGATTAGATTATAACTGCAGTGGATCATTTGATGTGGATTCTGAAAACTGTGGGGATGCCTCTCACCTCTGCTTTTCTAAAATCCCATTCCTCTCCCACCTTCCCCCACTCCCAGCCATCTGCCGAATGATTCATTTTTGGTAAAAACCAATCTCATAGAGCATTTTCCATGACAATGTTTTACTTTTCAAATCATAGTTTAAAAGGAAGCCATGAAAAGGAAATCTTAAAAATGCATTGTATTGCAAAACTCCATGCAGCTTTTGTGGGGTTCTGCTCGCCTATTTACTTCTGCTCTGCTCAGTTCTCTGGATTGGGTCCATGAGGCTTCAACCTGCCTGGTGACGGTAGAGTTGGAATCTCTTACAGGAGGCATTGGTGGAGGTCTTCAGAAGTTTTTGAACTTTACTCACTCTTTTCACTTGGATTTAAGATAAACCTCACTTGGACTTTCTCTTATGCTCTGCTCGTCAGCCATCATGATATTTAAATAGTGGAAATAGAAATGGAAGGTAAACACTCAGTTTTGCTAAATGAGGAAACTGAGGAAGGTCAGCCCCCTACCCGATGTGGAGTCTTTCTCATCAGAGCCAGAAAGGGGACTTCTGCTACTTCAGTCTTTACAGATTTAGTAACCGATGCAGCTCTCAGACACTCAGCAGGGTTATTCAGGCTGACTGAGTCTGACTTGTGAGATTTTGCCCTTGACTATATGAACTCAGAACCAACTAGCACGTGCAGGTGGTAAGGAGGGCACATGAACAGGAGTAAAAATAACATCCAGATTACTCGGAGAAGTGTTATCACCCCTCCCTATTCATAGGAGAAAAACTGGAGCTTCCCCACCTCTTAGGGCATCATCTCTCCCTGCCCTGATAGAGAAGCTGGAAATAAACCTTGCAGCCAGCCTCCTAGTGTCCAATTAATCAGAGTGAAGAATGATGGATGCAGATAAAGAAGGTTGCAATTTATTTAAAATATATGTAAATAAAAGGTATACAAGAAGAATGGTGAGGGAAGAGGAAACCAGGTGAGGGAGTAGAGATCCTGTTTGTTTTATTTTGTTAACTGATGACAGGATAACAGTAGAATCCAGGAACCCGTTGGGGACCCTCTGACCTTTGGGATATAGATTTCATTGATCCAAACCTCCATTCTATCTAGGAAGAAAACCACTTGTATGTAGAAAGTTCTTCAGTGAAGAAGGTAGAGTTCAAGGGGGTCAGCCTGTCAGAAATACAAATGATATAATAGGCCATTAGATTTTTCTGTTCTTCTCTGGAACAAAAATCCAAAATATCTTCCACTCTTTAGGTAGAGCAGTTCAACTCCCTGTAGCTCCTTCCACACACAAATCAGCTCTAGGTCTCTGAATATTCCTTAACTAGATTTTGTAAATGCAATGTCTGCCCCCTCATCCGTTTTGGATATTTGGGGGAGGGTGGCTGTAGCCAGTGTGCCTCAAACTTTCAGGCGCATACGTAGCACCTGGGATCCTGTTCACACGTGTATTTTGATGCAGTAGTTTTGGGTGACTCCTGAGATTCTGCATTTCGGGCACACTCCCAGGTGATGCTGGTATTACTGCTCTACCATCTTGACAGCAATGTAGTAGATGGTACATTTTTAACCATGGCTATCTTGTAGACCAGCTACTGACAAGAGAAAGGACCTACCGAGATTCTGTCTTTGATTCAACATCATTTATATCTCAGGCATAAATCTAATACTTCATGGTCAGCATATATGATCTTATGAATTATAGCTAGTGAGTATTTAGAATAAACAGGTTAAAGCTTACAAATGCAAATCTTGAGATAGAAAATAAATAGAGCATGATTCTACTCATAGGTGCTGAAAGAATGAATGATATGTGTACCTATTTTATGTTCACGTGTACAGGGAGCGTGTGCTTGTGAGTGAGAGAGCGGAGAATGTGGGAAAGTTTAAAAGGTTAAATGAAAACCTGTCAGCCCTCGAATTTAAATATCAAAAAGAGCAAATTAATTAAATGTTATGAAATCAAGTAAAAGACAGCCTAACCAACCAATCCATGTTAACAAACGAATATACACATTTTTTTCGAAGTTCAAACATCCAAGGACTATGTCACAGATACACATTCAGGGATGTAGTATGTTTGGATTTTCATATGCTTAGCAATTTGGGAATTTCTATACATTTAAAGTAATGAGGGGCTTCCCTGGTGGTGCAGTGGTTAAGAATCCGCCTGCCAATGCAGGAGACGCAGGTTCGAGCCCTGGTCCGGGAAGATCCCACATGCCGCGGAGCTACTAAGCCCGTGTAGCACAACTACTGAGCCTGTGCTCTAGAGCCCTCGAGCCACAACTACTGAGCCTGTGCGCCACAACTACTGAAGCCCGCACCCCTAAAGCCCATGCTCCACAACAAAGAGAAGCCACCGCAATGAAAAGCCCGCGCACTGCAACGAAGAGTAGCACCCGCTCACCGCAGCTAGAGGAAGACCCAATGCAGCCAAAGAAATAAATAAATAAAGTAATGATACTTCCATCAAAACTCATTTTACAGGGCTAGTTTTTTTGTTTGGTTGGTTGGTTGGTTGGTTTTCTTTTTTTTTTTTTTTTTTGGCTGCATTGGGTCTTCATTGCTGCGCGCAGGCTTTCTCTAGCTGCGACGAGCGGGGACTACTCTTCGTTGCGGTGCGCGGGCTTCTCATTGCTGTGGCTTCTCTTGTTGCGGAGCTCGGGCCCTAGCTTTCCTTTAATCATTTTAGTTGCCTTGTGAATGCACAACGATGGAATGGATTGGGTGGCATTCCTGGCAGGAAGATAGAAATTATCTGTGACCTGTGTATATTTGAAAATAGACAAAAGCCTCTGTTCCTGATAGGAAAAGCAACGTCTTAGCTTTTTATTTCTTTTAGGAGTAATATTTTTTGTTGCAATAGAATATTGTTCATATTAACAGCTCCTAGTGAGAAAGAGGATTGCTGCCTCTTTACTGTTGCTCTGAAACACATTTGGGATGGGGCAGAATGTACCTTAATGGAGTCTATAAATTTATCTAATCAGTGCAGTTGAGTAAACTTGACAGTGAATTCTGTATTTTTAGCCTGACTTATTAAGCAGTCATTGTAATTGAGAGGGATTTTATCTTCAGAAACCTTTTCTCTGTCTTTGTTCTTAGGACGATATTCTTCACCTTGACTTCTTTCCCTCTTAGGATTGGCTCAGATGAGGAGAGGGAGCATCAGAGATCAGAGATAAAGAAAGAATGTGGGGCTTCCCTGGTGGCGCAGTGGTTGAGAGTCCGCCTGCTGGTGCAGGGGACGCGGGTTCGTGCCCCAGTCCGCGAGGATCCCACATGCCGCGGAGCGGCTGGGCCCGTGAGCCATGGCCGCTGAGCCTGCGCGTCCGGAGCCTGTGCTCCGCAGCAGGAGAGGCCACAACAGTGAGAGGCCCGCGTACCGCGGAAAAAAAAAAAAAGAAAGAATGTGGTACACCAGTGTGACCAATAAGAGATGTTCATTTATAGACAGTGGGATCTTCTCTTTTTATCTTAAATTGCCTTCCAAAATTTGATGATTTTTTAAAAAAGAACTGTTTGCCTAATCACCCTACATATAATTTCCATACATTTTAATATTTTAAATCCCATTAATCTCTATTTTTTTTAGTTTGAGAAAGAATATATAACTGATAATCACTCAGACAAGCAATGCAAAATTTTTTACACTTGACAACTCTAAGGAAGTGATTGCACTTTGGATGTCTGCATTATTATGTTCCTAAAAGCAGAGGGGGTAAATTATCACAGAGTTCCAGGAGGATTTAATTGTCTGATTTCTGTTAACATCAGTGGAAGTCACATGGATAAATCCTTGCGGAACATGCTGTCCTGAAAATATTGGTCTGGAAAAGGTTTCTATGGAAATGTTCATGTGTTTCTTTCATTAATTGGTCTAATTATTCCATTTACAGAAATGGGAATGAGAAGTATTAAGCTGAGATTATGAGAAAGGTTAACACTGTTAGGAGCATTAATAGGAATTATGCTATTTTTAGGTCTGAAAATCTTACAGGTTCCCAAAACAATATAGATGGCCAGGTCCCTCTGTCCCCTAGGAGGTTATGGTAAAAGAATTTATTCAACGTGTTTGAAATAGATACTTTAACACTTTGCATTTTATGTACCTTTGGTGGTAACGTACTCATTTGTTATGCATTTAAACACTACAGGATGGTTAGGATTTCTGCTTTTCTGTAAAGATAGGAAGTAAGACAGATCATAGCATTATCTGTTTTCCTTTTTCTTTTTTTAAAAATCTGTTTCCTTTGTCTTATGCAACAGAAAGTGGAAAGCATAGCTTGTAAGGTGGCAAGAAAAGCATGTGTTTTTGAAAACTGTTAACATCTTTCCTAAGAGAGATATAGTTGTCCTAAGAGAGAATCTGAATGCATTAGAAAAATCCAAAGAACCCGAACTACTTGTTCCAAGGTGTCAGTTACCTGATGGTTTAACCAAAGTAAATTAAGAGAAGTTAGGGGGCTTCCTTGGTGGCGCAGTGGTTGAGAATCCTCCTGCCGATGCAGGGGACACGGGTTCGTGCCCCGGTCCGGGAAGATCCCACGTGCTGTGGAGTGGCTGGGCCCGTGAGCCAAGGCCGCTGAGCCTGCGCGTCTGGAGCCTGTGCTCCTCAACAAGAGAGGCCACACACTGAGAGGCCCACGTACCACAGAAAATAATAATAAGAAATAAAAAAACAAAAACAAAAGAAAACACACACACACACAAAAATAGAAGTTAGGATGTTTTGTGCCATGTGTAGTCTTGACCCTCCCTTTTTGTGTTCTGCTCTTTTTATGTCTTGTGAATTTGCTGCCAGCAATTTCTGCTGTCAGCTGTCACCTAGATCTATGAATGACCTCATTTTTCAGCTCCACTTTTCTTTAGAAACATTTTTTTAATTCCTCAAGGTCTCTATTTCCTCCCCATCCCCAAATCCGTTTTCTTATTTTATTTTCTATCTTTAATTCTTAACTCCACACAGTCTCCCTCCCTCTCTCTCTCCCTCTCTCGTTTGTTTGCCTTTTTCTTTCTCCTTATATTAAATAAGATTTTCACTCCAAACTCTGGGTGCTTGGTGCCTTTCATCTCATGTGTTCATTGTCTGCATTTTCCCCTTTATTTTTTTTTAAAGTCTTCATTGAATTTGTTACAAATGTTGCTTCTGCTTTTATGTTTTGGTTTTTTGGCCGCCAGGCATGTGGGATCTTACCTCCTCCACCAGGGATTCAACCTGCACCCCCTGCATTGGGAGGCTAAGTGTTAACCACTGGACCGCCAGGGAAGTCCCTTCCCCTTTATTTTAATTTATCAATCTCATTTCTTTCCACCCTACACATCCCTCTCCATTAAGAGATAGGACACTGCATTCTTTCAGAGACATTCACAATCTAGCATTCAAATGATTACGAAGAAGGTTCTAGATTTTCCCAACCTTCTGGAAGCAGAGCGTGGAAAGTACTAGGCTATTTTTTGTTCCCGTTGCTGTCCCTAAAGCCAGCATCAAGTTAGCCCTCAGGGTTTGACTCCACTTAGAAATCTGTGGTGATAAAACAGTGAAGAGCATCTTGAATTATGTTATTTTTATCCTGCTTCCCAGATTCCAAGCTGCCATGGTCTCTACAGAAAAAATGATTAGGCTGGTATTTAAATTTGTCATTTCCAAGGGGGTTACTATTGCTTAAAATTATTGATTTCTTTTTCTAACTTTGAATTGAAAACAGTGTGCAGATCACTAAATTCGAAGGACACTACCTCCAAGTAAGTAGCCGTGAAATATGTTCCTTTCTTTTTTCCACGGTCTTCAGATGTGACCATTTTCTGTAGGGACACCAGTATCAATTCAGCCAAGCCAGTCAGCATGGATGTACTTTATTCATGACATCCAGTTTGCCCCTTCCCTGGACCAGCAGCGCAAGAACAAAATTTTAATCACCCCCTCCAGCTCTGAAATGCCACTGGCCCTTCTGTCCAAACGATGGCACATGAACATGATAGTTCTGGGTCCAGACAGCAATCCAGGAAGGCTGCGGGATTGTAGGAGCCTCGAAAGTTAATATAATTCTCAAAGAAGCGCAGTGGCTCCCATACCCTCTTTAAAGCAGGTGGAGGTCGCATGCTTACATGTAGGGTCACTAGTTCAGTTGTTACAGCCCGATTCCACGGCAGAGGCATTTTTGCACGGCTGTTCATTAGAAGAGCAACATGCAATAGGCTTCACACTCATGCTCTTGTTCAGATCCCTGAAGAGGCCACAGCCCCGCTGCGTGGTTTCATCCAGGTGCACTTCACAGTTGTCAGCCCATCTTCCCTGGCTGTAGCCAGGATTTTTTTTTTAATATAAATTTATTTCTTTTATTTTTGGCTGCATTGGGTCTTCGTTGCTGTGCACAGGCTTTCTCTAGATGCGGTGAGCGGGGGCTACTCTTCGTTGTGGTGTGCGGGTTTCTCATTGTGGTGGCTTCTCTTGTTGCGGAGCACGGGCTCTAGGCGCATGGGTTTCAGTAGTTGCAGCACGTGGGCTCAGTAGTTGTTACTCACGGGCTGTAGAGTGCAGGCTCAGTAGTTGTGGCACACGGGCTTAGTTGCTCCATGGCATGTGGGATCTTCCCAGACCAGGGCTCGAACCTGTGTCGCCTGCATTGGCAGGCGGATTCTCAACCACTGTGCCACCAGGGAAGTCCCTGTAGCCAGGATTTTGATGCCCTTCCAGGACCGCCACCAATCCCTAATTGCCCACTGACATCTTCTCCCTGATTCCCACACCATTTCCTTAAAGGCACCTAGAGATTCATTAAAATTGCATTTTTAACGTTTTCTCAGATGCTCTTACTCTGTCATTTTTTGTTTTTGTTTCTGAAGTAGGTCCAACGCCATTGCACTTTTTATGAGCCATTGTGGGTCATAACTGTTTGAGAATAAAAAATAAATGGCAGATAGAGGAGTTAGAATAGAGCCCCCCAAATGCAAGATACTGCAGTGGAGTACGCATTTCGAGGGATTGTAAGAATACGCAGTAGGATATGTCAAACTAGCTCCAAGTGGGTTTGTGTACATTTCTTTCCCAATGAAAACAGTTTATAGATAAATATCCCTCTGAGTACTCATCTTTGCATGGATGGTGTTAACCGGACTGTGTGACATCACATGATACAGGTCAGAGGGCTAGAGATACTCTCTAGTGAATTTTGATGAACACCTTGATTTCCCCAGTTGAGACCAACTAAATCTATCTTGGAGGAAAGGCTCAGTTTTTACTGGGGAGATGAGTCAAAGAGAACAATCCAAGGACAAAAAAAAAAGAGAGTAAAACTCCTGCCTAGCTGAAAATTGTGGCAATTTTCAGTCCTAACATAGTAATTTTTGTCATTTTATTTAGAATATGAAACTTTTTATAAATTGTGAAAACAACACAGTACTTACAGGGAAGGAATTTTTTTTTTTTTTTTTTTTTTTTTTTTTGGCTGCGTTGGGTCTTTGTTGCTGCGTGCGGGCTTTCTCTGGTTGCAGTGAGCAGGTGCTACTCTTCGTTGCCGTGCACAGGCTTCTCATTGCTGTGGCTTCTCTTGTTGCGGAGCACGGGCTCTAGGCGCGTGGGCTTCAGTAGTTGTGTCGCATGGGCTTAGTTGCTCCGCGGCATGTGGGATCTTCCCGGACCAGGGCTCGAACCCATGTCTCCTGCATTGGCAGGCGGATTCTTAACCACTGCGCCACCCAGGAAGCCCAGAATGTTTTGAAAGACACAAAAACTCCACGCTGACAGAACAATGATTTTTTTGCCTTTTTTTTTCCTGTGTTTGAGCTTATATATATGCATGTTATAGGCACATAATCATAGATCATGCCACTTTCTTATTAATACAGTGTTTTTATTTATTGAAAACACCTTATTATTTTATACATGCATGTAAACTGATTCTCATAACAGTTCTGAACACTATATTTCTATGCAAAACTGTATTTTCAGGTGACATGCATGTTTAAATTAGAAAATTCAAGACAGTCTACAAAACAGTTACTAGAACTAATAAGTGAGTTTAACAATGTTGCAGAATACAAGGACACAATATAGGAATTAATTGTATTTGTATATACTGACAGCAAACAAATGGAAAATTTTTAAATGTAATTGTAATAATATGTGGCACAATTTTAATAGCAATAATGAATCACCCTGCTCCCAACCTTGTAGGTCCAACCTTGCCTCAGTCATTCAGGACTACTCAGGAGAACCCCAAACACTCGGAAATATCTCGCACAGTAACAGCAGTTTACAACATGGAATGTTTCCCAGAGCAGCCCTTGCACTCCTGGTTTCCTCTTTAATAAGAAAGTACATGTGGTGGCGGAACAAAAGCTTTCAAATCTTTCATTTATCTATCTTCCTTAGTGTCCATATCCCAGGACTATTTCATAACAGACTGTTGTTACTGGCTTCGCTTGTTCTCTCCCCAAACAGGGAGGACTCCACAGAAAGTTCAGGGTATTTCTCTGCCTTCTGTCAAGCACTCATGTCTTTTTAATTTCCCATTGTTAAAGCGACAAAATTCAAGGAGCTCATACTCTTTGGGCTGGAGTCTACCTCCAGAGTCTCTGGGAATGTGCCACACAGAGGAGAAGGTTTCCTTGGCAACAGGAATGTGGGGGAAAAAACATGGAAACATTTGCTCCCTCCCTCCTTCCCTGGGGCTCCTCAGCACTGCTGTCTGTCAGGCATAAAAACTACACTTGTCCTCGCTGTCAATTCATTTAGCCGTAGACCCCACTACCAACCACTTGCTCTGTCTTCCCATTCATGAAAATAGCTCATCTGTGAAATGGACACTGTTTCATTATTGCCTTTAGCTGGTCTTTTCTAGACATCCAAATAGAGAAAGGGAAATTGGGTTTTTAAGAAGTGTGTGTGTGTACGAATGTGATTGTCCAAATAAACTGAATTTAAATGACTGAGTGGTAGCACTTATTTTTACATGTATTTTCAGTTCTGAAATTTGCATAATAGGCATTTTCCGAACTCTGGCAGGATGTAATGGCATATTTGGTGACTAGTGTGAAAATTAATGTATTAATTTGGCAGAGCTTATGACATACTTTCTAGGTATGCTTCTAAATAAGCCCCCAAGAGCTCAAAATGTTTTTCTCCCCCTCTTAAAAATGGCAAGACAAATATAGGCATGTGAATTTATAGATAGGTGAATCTAGGAAGTCCGATTCCAGGGACATCATTCAGCAAGTATGGGAATCAGCTGATGTGACTTTCAGTCCTAAGCTCTCACTATGCCCCAGGAAATCAATAAACCTGTATCAGTCTGGATCCAAAACTCAACCTCTTCCTAACCCACTTCATGCCTCTTATCTGTATTTTCTCCTTCCTCAGAACAATGATAGAGAATATGCATATATAGTTGTTGATTTCTAAATTATTCTGCTGCTGAGTTTGTCAGCTAGTTAAGGATATTTAGTGTGCTGTAGGCTTTTGCTTCTTTTTCCGGGTAATTGAACCACCTGTTCAACTTGGAACTTAAGGAATTTAAGAGTTTGCCAAGAGATTTAGTGTCTCTTATTCAGAAACAAGTCTTCAGCGCAAGTAACAAAAGTAAGAGGGTTAGTATGTGTGTGTGCGTGTGTGTGCATGTGTGCGTGTGTGTGTGAGATAAAGAACTGGCATTTATTTCCCCCCCTCTGGAGGCTGGAAGTCCAAGGTCAGGTTGTTGGCAGGTTGGCTTCTTCTGAAGCCTCTCTCCTTGCAGAAATCTGTCCATTCTTTCTAAAGTGAAGAATTGAAAAAAGATATTAAGTGCAGAAAATCAGTGTGTTTTGCCAAAGAGTTCTTATAATGCTGTCAACAAGCACTAGCACGTTGGATTGTTTCACCCACCACTGGCTAAAATTAACCAGAACAAAAACAGCGATCCTGTGTTGCTTCCCATTTTGAGTTACTCTAATGTTGCAGGAACTACCTTATCCCTTCAAGACCTAGACGGCATCTATTAAACATCACATTTGTACCTGTGTGTGCTTGTAAATGGAGATTTAAAACCTAAAAGGGCATGCCAGGCTTATTCAAGAGGCTGTGAAACAGAGTAAAAAGACACCAAAAGCTTTCTCTCTTTTTCTTTTCCCCCCTTTGTTGTTGTTTGTTGTTGGTTTGTGGTGACAGCAACTGACTATAAATTATGTGAGTCAGTAATTCCAGCTCTCAGCATCCCGCAAGCTCTCTTCCTGTTCCAGCTCACACTGGTGGCCCTGAGGGTCCGCAGGATTGTCGGGAAGACCGGCTACTTGAATCCTGTAAATTTGCCTGGTGGTGACAGCCAGCACTTGTACAACGACACCTGCCATCTGGCTCTTTCTGCTAGATTTGCAGCAGAAGCCTCTGTAGGGTGGAGGGGATGTGAGAGTCTCCAGGCAAACCAGAACCTCTGTGAAATCACTGCAGATGGCTTTATTTTGGGAACTAACAGGCGTGGAAGTCGAAGCAGGAAGTAAAAAAATAAATCAGCTGGGAGTTTGATGTCTGCTGGTCTTCAAGGGGCTTGAGATAAATTTCATTGATTTATTAGGACAATATTATGTACCTGGAAAAATTTGGAAGCAATTTGAAACTTTAAAGACCCCATCACGGAACTGTAGCTACTATACTCATCTTCAGAAAAGGTGGTGATGTGATAGAAATTTGCCATTGGAAAAATGCACTTTCATCACTCCTAAATCACTGTTTCTCAAGAGATGTTCCATCAGCATTAGGCTGGGGAGGGGAGCTTATAAAAAATGCAGATAACTGGATTTTCCTGAATTGTTGACAGCTAGGCATCACCTCTCCCCAAGGGGTACTCTCTTTTTGTAGGGAAGGTGCATTTCTTCAGTCTCTTTAAAAGCTTTTTTTGATTTTAACTAAGTGCAACTTATTCTAATGCTCAGACAGATCAGCTTTTCCAAACTGCATTCTCAAGCAATTAATGTGCCATTAATCTTTTTTTTCTTCTTAACATCTTTATTGGAGTATAATTGCTTTACAATGCTGTGTTACTTTCTACTGTATAACAAAGTGAATCAGCTATATGTACACATATATCCCCATATCCCCTCCCTCTTGTGTCCCCCCTCCCACCCTCCCTATCCCACCCCTCTAGGTGGTCACAAAGCACCAAGCTGATCTCCCTGTGTGATGCAGCTGCTTCCCACTAGCTACTTTACATTTGGTAGTGTATATATGTCAATGCCACTCTCTCACTTCGTCCCAGCTTACCCTTCCCCCTCCCCGTGTCCCCAAGTCCATCCTCTACGTCTGCGGCTTTATTCTTGTCCTGCCCCTAGGTTCGTCAGAATCTTTTTTTTTTTTTTTAGATTCCATATATATGTGTTAGCATATGGTATTTGTTTTTCTCTTTCTGACTTACTTCACTCTGTGACAGACTCTAGGTCCATCCACTTCACTACAAATAACTCAATTTCATTTCTTTTTATGTCTGAGTAATATTCCCCTGTATATATGTGCCTCATCTTCTTTATCCATTCATCTGTCACATTCATGGGCACTTAGGTTGCTTCCATGTCCTTGTGTCATTAATCTTTAAGAACCACTGCCCTAAAGCTAATCTACTTTGAGAATTCCTTTGATGTTCATCTCCTTCTCTATGTTCTAAAGAATCCTCATGGGCAGGAATACCATCGGGTTCAAATTGGCGGCAAATTTCCATCCACATCTCCAAGATGTCTTTGTTGTCAAGAATACTGTCTGATGCAGCAAATGTTTGCTTTCTCTGTATTTTGGGATGTGTTCGGAGGTGATTAAGATGAAGAGGTGGCAGAGTGGTTAGGGTAGGCAAAGGTACACGAAAAATGTGACCAGAATTTTTTGACTGCTTATAAGGCAAAGCTACTTATAAACAACTCATGTGACCTCTGTGCCTTCATGGGTGTTTGCTCTCTATATAGTAACAGGATACAGTTATACAGTCACCGCTCACAGGAGCCCAGGGACTTGCTATTGGAGAATACTTCCTCCTGTACCACCTTCTCCTCTCTGTGCTTTGATGCCCATGGAGCTGTCCCATCGAGTCTGTCAGCAAAGTTGGTATTCTAGTCTGTTTCTAAAGAGCATATTTTAATCCTCTCTGAGGGAAAACTTCTCTGAGTGGAATTAAGAACCAATGTGATTTTTTTATTATTAAATGGTGGAAAGTGGGAGCTAAAATATCGTGGATTTCCAATGTGTGGAGACCGGAAAGATTAGCACTACTGCTAATCAGTAGTGCTGACACTACTAACATCACCAGTGATGTGAATGACCAAAAAGTTTGTTCAGGTGTATCATGAGTTCTGCTTGTATAGGTTTAATTTCCAGGTGGTTTTGTAATCAGGCATTTATTTATTCAGCAAATGTTTATTGAGCCCCTGATAGGACCAGGCAGGAATCCGGTGATATTTGGAGACACAGACCTGGTGTCACCTCGCACTGAGGCCATTTGCACCACCCACCCACGAACCTTCTCAAATCTGTTGTGATTTTACAACATGTTTAAATAACAAAGAGCTTCTTCCAGACACAGAGCCCTCAACATCAAAATCAAAAACTATGATACCTGCACACACACGGAGACACACTCACACACCACACATACACGCATATGGAATAGATCATTATTCTTACACAGTAATCTTACACATAAATTTTTTTCCAAAACTCAGTTGTTATTCCTTCACGTATATTTTAAACTAAAATTACAGAGAATCAACTATATGCCAGTATAAAATAAAAATTAAATGAATAAGTAAAATTACAGAGATACTCTGTCATGGAAAATATTCTTATTTGTGTTGATAGCCAAGGTAGACTATCCTTTGAACACTAAAAAATGATATTTGTGATGCTAATAAGACAATGCTGATACTATTTCTCAGTGTTTACTTATTTACTCGTTCACATTCAGTGTTGGCAACAGGCGCTGCCTATGTGCACATATGTGATACTATTCACATGTGATACACAGGTGTGATACTATTCGGTTATTAGTATATTTGAACCCTCAGTCTGAGACTTTCAGCTCCTCATATATGTTCTCTCATCATAATATCTACTTACTTCTGATAAACGGTAGATTCATGAAGGCTGAAGGGCTAGGGAAAGAAAGCATCCTTGACCTCTTACTGCCAGTTGAGACCAGTCGTGTCAATATAAACCTCACATAGCAGGCACACAATCAATATTTTTTGAATGAATGAACAGATGGCAACATTTTCTAAAACAATAAGACCAAATGTTGAAGATGGTTCTAAGTGTCTAATTTAACCCCAATTTAAAGACCTGCATATGTTGAGGTTTTGTGAAGTGTTAATTCAGCATTGTATCGATGGCCAGAAGTTCAGAGCCAGAACTGGCCTCTGGAGCCAAGAAAACTATAAAGCAGCATCATTTCCCAGGATCACTTGGTTCTAGTGGGGAGGGGTCATTTCCCCTCTGTCCCTCAATGACTTCTTTTACTAAATGTTATAGATTCTAATGCTTAGACAGACCAGGTTCTCTGAAGTATCTTTGAAATAACCACTGGAGAAGTGAATCAGAGGCCTCAGTAGCAGACACAAATATAGAGCCAAACAATTAGATATGGTAGAGAAAAACCCCAGGGACGTAGTTCTAAGGTTAGTGGTGCTGTATGTCTTTTTAAGGCTGTGATTACACAGCTAGGGGTGGGGAAACCTATCAAAAGTTCTCTAGTATAATTAACTGACATACTTTGGTTGTATTAACATCCCAGTGATTCTGATTGAGTTCTCCCACTTGCGTCGTTCCTGCCCCTTGTAACCAGGATCTTAGTGGAAGGTGGGATGCTGGCATAGCCTCAGGACAACTCATCAGAGAGTCAGCACCATAGTGTGACTTGAAATCCCGTGGAGGAAATCCTGCCCAGCACTGCTGGTTGTACATCTGATAAAGTTCTTTAAAAGTCTTGATGCACGTGTAGCATCCACCTGCCTCTCATTGGCATTCCATGTGAAGGGTGAGGAGGTGGGTAATGGCTGCCTCCCCCGCCCCATACTTTTCCATCTGTGAAGGAAGAGAGCTATTTCCTCATCCCATGGAACCATGTGGAGCTTGTCCAATCACCGAAATGGTAACCCAGCATTTCTAACTTGGCAATCATAAGTCCTTCAGGGATCACCCTAAAATCTCATACATTTTACAGAAGTGAATATAGCATATTGATCTTGAGTTCGAAGTCATAACTGACATCAGTGGAAATGTAGAGGCCTAGGTAGGGGCAACCCCCAGTCCAAGTATAGAAATCATGTGCTAAGTGGTATCCTTTCCAAATCTTTCATCACCTTCTAATATTTGTGGAAACATTCAGAAATTGTTCATCAACAGTAAAATTTTGTGAATGACTATTGTGTAGTCCGAATAGGATTTTCAGAAGGGGATAAATTGCTACGGATGACTAAAATAAAAAGGTACATTTTTTTAAAAATTAACTTGTTTTAGGCAATTAAATGTTAGTGTCTATTCTTGTCCCATGAAAGACCATGGTGAACCTTTTAACCTTTATTGGTGAGCTAAAAAAAATAATGTTGATGAAAAAGAATAGTTCCAGTCCCTGTGAAACCTCTTAGACATACCTGTCAAGAAAAATGAGAGCTGTTTTACATGCATATTTTTGCATGATAATAAAGAGCATTTTTAGGAATATTTATTTTTAATGTTGTGGCTTTGATTTTAAAAGCTGACGCTTGCACTAGAAATGTAACAGTTGTAACCAGCGTACAGTGGTGTGGCAACAGATTCTAGCAGGTTTTTTCCTCCATGTATTCTGTTTTGTTTTCTCTTCCAGGGCTAATATACGCCCTCAGTTTTCTAGGTTAAATGTGGTTCTTTCGGTGCTTTCCTCCATGCATCCTTTGGGGAGGTAGCAACGCAGGCCACAGGGGGTAGAAGTCAAGAATTGATCTCAGAAAGTGTCAAACCTTCATCCCTAACTCTAGGTGACTGTCTCAAGCAGTTTTCTTTGGTCACGAAAGACGTCAGTAGGAGCACAGAATTACTGGGCAAAAAAGGGACCTTAGATAACGTTGGGGGGGGTGGGGTGGGGCTTTAGTTTTCTGTTTGCATATACATGCATTTTGGTTTTCTAAATGGTTGCAGAGAGACAAATGTAAGTCTACCACTCTTACTAAAATATTACAGTTCTCTTGTTTGTATGTGAAAGATCAAAATCCATATACATAGTTATACAAAGTCTAGAGTGGATTTTTTTAACTACTTATTGAGTTATGGCAAGGAGTTTGACACTCATTATTTCCAAAACCTCTTCACTTCTCAGGATCTGAAGTAATTCTCTCTGTTCTCTTGGCTGAATACAAAGCCACAGCATCAGAATTAAAATCATGAGAAATGCATGATTGTCTCATGTATGTACTATTGGTGAAGGGCAAGGAAAATTCTGCTTAGGTGAGTTAAAAAAAAGAAAAAATTATCCTTTTAAGCCATTGAACTAAAATTTTGGATAGAAATTTTGCAGAAGTAATTTCACTTTCCCACCTGACAAAACAATATATACACTGAACACAGCATTGTTCTCACCCTAAATATCCCAAGACTACACTTCTTTTTGCTGATTTTTGTCTGTCAAAATGTCAAATTCTGAGCGGGATTGCCTCAGCCCCATTTTTTTTTCTTCTACTCTGACTTGGGTTGAGAGAGTGGTAACAAGGCTTGTTAGAGACATGTCTGAGATTGATTCTGAGTGATAGCTAAGAGCTTAGCTAAGAACGAAAAGCCTGGGGTTTAGTACAGAAATGCTGTAACAAGTAGTTAACTGGGTCCACTCTTTTGCCCTGGGTCCTTCCGTTTATTGCCTAAGTGAAGCATCAGTGCACTGAAAATCTATCACCAGTCCTTCTTGTCAGTTAGGCATAGCTGGGATGCAGTTCTGCATGCTTTCTAGACAAGGAACAAAGCTCAGCCATTCCAAGAAACAGAGGTGACATGAAAGTGTAAATGAAAGTAAAGTGCTTTCAATGCTTATTCAATTAATTGAGTGTTAAGTAGTTTCTTCCTACTGAGATCAGAAATGGGAAGGATGGAAAAAAAAATGGAAAGGTTGGAAAAGATAAAAATTAGTCCTTTAAAATAGATCAGTCTAAATAATTGTTACACATAAGTAATTTGTCCTACATAATGGAATGGTTAGAAATAAGAAGTTAGATTACCTGGCTTCAAATCTCTGCCATTTATAGCTGTGTGACCTTGGACAAATTAACCATTCTGCCTTGGTGTTCTCATCTGTAAAGTGAAGGGAATCCTGGCATTAGCTCATCAATCATTAATGCAGTAATGAGAGGAGACTGCTTAAATTGCGGGAACTAAGTGCTTGATACACAGATCACAGTGACTGATGAGTCATGTAGCTCTGGGTACCTCACTGAGCCTGTGGAAGAAATGGGCACTGATTCTGAAGACTTTCTGTCCTAAGATACCTCTTTTCTATGTAGGGGGAATATCTAATATCCAGTGCAGTGAAATGTTCCACTCAGTGATCTTCCATTAGGAATTTAGCTTTCTAGATTTTAAATGCTTGTCACACAGCTGGAGTCATGTTTTCATTCTTTAAAGAGGAAACTGGGCATTTTGGATTCTTTGGTAAAATATAGGTACGTGGCTCTGCCAAGTTCAATTCTGGAATCAACTGATAAATCCCCACCAGTTATACTTTTAATGGCACACGGTCCTAAGCCAATGTTGAATGCAGTATGGGGGTGCCAGTCTCTTTGCTGATAAAAAACAAGAGAAGCTTCGTTATTACAAAACAAAAACACTCTCACAAAAGAAAACAATGAGGCACTAATTTGTTTCTTTGCCCACCTTAGATGCCACTGTATGTGAGAGATTATCATGGAAAACACATCTTGCTATAAGTTGGAGCCTTTAGGCATTTGATGTGCCAATTGCCTTCACTTGGATCTGGTCTGTAATTTATCATTGGAGTGTCCTACCTTGCTCAAATGCACCCTTTGTGGGCAGAGGCAAAGCTAATATACTTTCCAAGTGTATTTGAATTCCTTCAATAAATCACAGCTGCCACTGTAAGCAGCTTTATCATTTGCCAGAACAATAAGTTATCTTCATGCTTTATAGATGCAGTGCTCTCCAAGACTTTTATTTGTGTAAATTGTAATGCATTATAACCCATTTCCTAAAATGAAATTAGGAAGCCACATATATATATATATATATATATATATATATACACATATATATAT